>NC_044055.1:20114089-20146589 GCF_902167405.1 Gadus morhua | reverse complement strand
CACACACACACACACACACACACAATAAATGAATGCATGCACGGTCAAAGTAAACTGTAGCCAATGCTTATAAGACCATAGTTGAGCGTTAAAAGTATGTTGCATGCAAACGTCCTTCCTTTCTTGTGAATGCTATTTTCAGTCATCATATATTTTTATATATAGATCATTACATAGGAAAATAACATTGTATAATGGCTGGATAGGTGGATGTGAGTCGAAGGCAGACTTAAGTTGGCCAGCTCAGCGGCTTGTAGACTTTAAGAAAGCGACATTGGCTCCATAACATGTGTAGCAGCGAATCAAGGTCCTTGAATGGCTGCTATTTACGTTTTAAATAAATCATCCAACAGACACATCTTGCCCAATCCTCCGTTCCCTCTCTGTTTCCCACTCTTCTCCCTTTTTTCCTTCGCTCTTCCTATTTGATACTTCTCCTCTTTACTCCATTTTTTTTTTCCTCCCCTTGTTTGGATTTTGGGTTTAAGTGTTTTGTGTTGCCTTGGGATCCTATGGGTTGGGTTTTAGGTTTGGTTTTAGATTCTAGACAGAGTTTGATATCAGGGATCGGGTTCCCTGTTGGATTGGTTTTAGATTCTAGACAGAGTTTGATATCAGGGATTGGGTTTCCTTCGGGTCAGCTTTAAAAAGTCATTTTTTTATTAATTGTTTTTTTCCGTTTCAGTTCCCCCCAGAATTGTGGCTTGAATGATGTTGCTGTGTCCAAGGAACCAACTAAATCAAAGACCTATACGCTCACATAACTAAGAACCCCAGCCTTCCCCCTGCTCCTCCGGCCCACCTTGAGGTGCTCCAGGTCGGGCCGCTCCTGGTTGACCACCTGGGCGAGGAGCTGGTCCTCCAGGCCGTCCCGGGTCACGGTGAAGTTGATGAGGGTCGTCTGGGCCTGGATCTCGGGCTTGTAGTGGGGGTTGGCCAGCTTGGTGTGGAGGATCAGCTTGAAGCTCGGGTGGAAGAAGCACTCCTTGTCTCCCACTTTAATACAGCTGCATGAGGGGGGGGGTGGGAGAGGGAGAGAGAGGGAGACAGGGAAAGGAAAAAGACTGTTATTCTCCACTATAATGCCTAAATGGTCTTACTTTTAGACTGCTTTTACAGATAATGGTAGTGTGTCTGGAGCGGTGTGGGTGTTTGTTCATGCGTACGTTACCTTCCCTTCTTGATGGTGTGTCGTCCCAGGAGGGGGTCTATGACAGGGTCAATGGTCTCCTCCAGGTTCTCAATGAGGACCGTCTCCCCGGTGACCACCGCCTGCTCTATCACATCCACGTAGCTGTGGGAAACGGATGGACGAAATCCAAACACAAGGTTACAGGAGAAATCGCAACTAAATGCGCTGTAAACATGATCCTTGTTGTTGCTGTGAGGCTGCGGTTTACCTTTTCTCCAGCAGGTGTCACAAGAGTACAGGTTTACTACAAGGCTAATGAGGAAATCTATAGCAGACTAAACTATTACTCATTGGAAGCAATTGCAATTGGAACAAGATATATTATGTAATCATGCAAAAACTAAAATGTTGCATAAAAAATATATTTCAATTGAGGTACTTATTCCCAGTGAGGATGGGGTGGACCAGAATAAAATGATTCATAGAGAAAGATTGCCTGGATGGATAGACTCGTGGATGGGCACAGTTTATTATTGACAAACGTTCAGATGGAGCTTGAGCGGAGAAAATAGCTGCAGTGGAAAAGTAAGTTAATTTGGATCAAATGCAATCAAGTGATGTGGACTTAAAGGTGACGAGCAGCAAGGGATGAGCCGGTGGCAAGGACTTTCACTTTACATTTGCCGGTTTGGTGAGGTCAAAGGAAGGTTAACAACAGTCCACTCACCCCTTCTGGCCCAGGCTGACCACCTTCAGGCTGTTGCCATAGCGACTCTTGATCCATTTGATGCCCTGCAGCTGTGGGTCTATGAGTAGGGGCCAACGCTCGCCTTGAGGGACACACACACACAACAACACACACACACACACACACACACACACACACACACACACACACACACACACACACACACACACACACACACACACACACACACACACACACACACACAAGCAAAAATAAATACACACATACAAAAATATAAACACGCACACACCAAGCCATACATTGTATCTGTAGGATATTCTTTTCTGATTTTGTTCCCCTTTTCAGTTGTAATGTACAACTTGTTTGTTATACACAATTCACACTTATAGGCCTGTCTTAGATGGATTATGAGGTTTATGATGACTTATGAAAATGTTACATGCAGAAATATAAAACTCGTCATGGGGAATAATTTGGTGGGTGAAACATTTGTAATATCAGGTAACTGATGAGCTAAACTCTCACTGACAGTTGGTGAGGATGGTGGCATTCTGCGTGGACATCTTGTCTCCGGGCAGACCTTCGTTGTTCCACTGGGCCACGGTGGCATCATCAGTCAGCATGGAGACCGGATCCAGGTCTGCGTTCATGGGGATGAGCACCTGAAAAGGAAGAAGATCAGCAGTAAATAAGTACTTTCAACAAGTAGGGGACCAAGAACGGAGCCTTGAGGCTCACCAGTTTTCCCCTTTGACCTCATCCAAAAGACGCTAGGTTTTATACATGTTTAAGAGCTAATTGTTGTATAACTTGTTATAAATGTCAGGTATTTATATTCCTACATAAGTAGTTATTCAACTTAAAGCAGATTCTAGATAGACTAGATTCCTGAAATGTGGTTTCACATTTCCTGATTCAGGATAGCTTGGTGCAGAGACCTTCTGAGTGCGGAGGAAGGGCATCCAGAGGTTGTCCAGGAGCTCTCTCCTGTACTTCTTGGAGAAGGAGCCGGCGTAGGAGATGAAGGCAGCCGTCAGCAGGACATCCCCGCAGAGCGTGGCCTCCTGCTCATGATACTGAGCCACAGAGTGGGCCCAGCGCACATTCTCGCTCTGGGAGCACCATCACCATCACGGATAGAAATAACAATGGAAACAGTTGGTTTAGTTTTCCTGACGAAACTTCCTCAGATATTGTTTCAAGAATTACTTATGTTCCCTTTTCCTTCTACTTACTCCTTCTTACTTTGCACATTAGAAACTACAGAAATGTTGCCAACTTGAGGTGTTTATAAATTGTGAAGACTTTGAGATGACCCAGGGAGACACACTGATCTCAGGATTACCTCCAGCCCTTTGACCAGCCGGTTGGCCAGTTCTATGGTCTTGTTGGTGCGGTTGACCTCCTCCTGACAGCGCAGCTTCTCCGAGGTGGCTGTCTCAAAAGCAGATGTTAGCGTCTCCAGGCTAGCGTCCAGCTCCTGGCACAGTGTGGGAAGGGGAAGGTTGTGTTGAACCGGCACCGTCTAACTTTTATACTGCGATCAATTCTACTGCTATTTACTGAATTCAAAAAGTAACTAGAAGGTTTCTCAAGATTCAAAAGAGCTCATTCACGGTGTTGGTTTAACAAAGCTGTTGTAGGGAAATTATATGGTTATAATTTGAGCAACAACTCAAGCCACTATAGGCTGTGGATGGTAAAACTAAATTATATACAACTGCACAGAGAGATGAGGGAAATAAGTAATGCATTAAGATATATTCATACAGAGGACAATAGGACATGAATAAAGCTCACGGTCAGTTTCTTCCTGAGCGCTTCTAGTTTCTCCGCAGCCTCCACCAGATCTGCGTTGGCCTGAGACAGACACAACCTCTTCACCTCCACCTCGCAGAAGACCTGAACACACAAAGAACGCACACACAAACGAATGGAAAGACAAACAAACGCACCCACAGGCAGAATATTTTTGTTAGAGGATTCCAAAAGAAGCGTGATTTGATGACAATATTATTTTAATGTTGATCTTTAATGCATCACGGTGTACTGTGTGTAAATACTATAAATCTGTCCACTTACATACATCTGTCCAAGGCAGCAATGGAAGAAAAGGGAAATAATTAACATGAACACAGTACTGTTTGTTGGAAATGTTCTGAAATAATATGTACAGCGTAATGTGTTGATGTCTGCACATGTTGATGAGTGCTTGTGTGTGCGTGGGCTGTACCTCGTGGAAGCGGACGATGTTGATGACCCAGGAGCAGAGGCCGGCAGCGGCGGAGGACTTGAGCCTGACAAAGTCGGGGTTGAACTCGGGGTCCTTGAGGTACTCGTCCCTCACACACCTCACCGTCGCCTCTGGGATGTGCTCCTTATCAAAGTTCACCAGCGCCTGCAGGAAATCGTCGACCTGGAAATAACAACACATCAAACATCTCTGTATAGTAGGATCGATTTCTATATTTTTCAAAATGTTTTTTAATATACATATTAAAATAAGAGGGCATTCCTTTATGAATTGTTTGATGAGAATATAAAATAATATTACATGTAATTTTATATATCTTTTGATTTAAAATGTTATATTACTTTATTATTATTTTTCATATATATTTTGTACAATATTATTGTTAAAAAAGTGTAGCACTAGTTGACCATCATGTAATCAAGAGTCACATAGTGTCGATTTTGTGCACCCACCACAATATTAACTACTATAATGAACACATGGAAAATAATATTGAATACCAATCGAAGAAAGTGTCTGTGTGTGTGTGTACAACGTGTTTGTGTGTGTTCTCATGATTGCAGGATCCAATTTCTTTTTTTATATTAAAATTTTTCAATAAGTTCAAAGTGTCTGAAAATACTTTTATTAGAGTGGGTATCCGACCCCCAGCCTAGCAGTGTAGCAGTATACATGAACACCGTTTCAGGGGAATGTCTTCAATAAGGAAGGCCGTCCTGAGGCTCTACCTCCGCCCTTGCAGTACGGGCCCCCTTGGACCCCGGGCCCTTGGCCCCGCCTCCCCCTCACCTTGCTCATCACCACCTTGGAGGCCTTCCAGCTGCGGTCCTTGGGGATGCGTCCGGGCGGCGCCATCAGAACCAGCACCGCCGCCGACACGTTGGTCACGATGACGGGGGGGTTGGGGAACGTCCTCAGCTCCGTCAGGTTCAGCTGGGGGCCAAGGAACACACACACACACACACGCACGCACGCACACACACACACACACACACACACAGACACACACACACACACACACACACACACACACACACACACACACACACACACACACACACACACACACACACACGCACACACACACACACGCACACACACACGCACACACAAAATCACGTGACATAATGTTTTTTATATATATACATAAGGGTTGTTTAGCAGACACTTACATAAGAGCCCGACAACGATTAGGGCATATCAAGTGTACAGATAAATGCTGATTGACCCACTTGATAAAAGGTCACTTCACAGCAAAAAATGGAATGTTTCATATATTATATATAATGTGCACAATATACAGATCATAATTCAAGATTTAATGCATAACATTTTTGAAGAACGGTATTTGAATCCATCGGTCCACCGTGCGGCCCCATGCCCGCGGCAGAGCGTCACGGTGGAGGGGGGTGTGTGTGGGTCTGTGGCGGTCCACAGCTCACCCTGTTGAGCGTGTTGAGGGCTGCATTAGCGGCCTGCAGGGCGGGCTCCGCCTTGGCCAGGTCCTCCTCCGTCTCCCGCTGCTGCTTGGTCACCTCCGCCTGGATGGCCGCCACCTTCAGCGGCCCAAGGTCGCAGCGCGGACACGTTAGGGGACAGGGCCGTGTGCGTCATGTCTTTCACCCGATTTGACTTATTTGGCTGTTATCTTCTGTATTTGTTGTGTATTAGTAATAATGTCAGACTTTTTCTTTATACATAAACATTGAACATTTGGTATCAAAGGGATTTAGAGTATCATGTTATAAATTCTTGACATTATAATCATATGCTTTTTGGTAATGCTTTGCTATGCTGATATGCTGTTTATTAGCTGAATGTGATTTAATTATTTGCCGAACGATCAAAGGGTTATGAAATGATACAGCTCCTTGAGGAATACAGTAATTCAATGTTTATGAGACTTCTATTTACAGTATCTCTCTCTCCCTCTCTCTCTCTCTCTCTCTCTCTCTCTCTCTCTCTCTCTCTCTCTCTCTCTCTCTCTCTCTCTCTCTCTCTCTCTCTCTCTCTCTCTCTCTCTCTCTCTCCCTCTCTCTCTGTCTCTCCCTCTCTCTCTGTCTCTCTCACCCTTTGTTCCTCCTCGTCGGCCACAGCCCTCTCCAGGTTGAGCTTGTCCGTCTGCTGTCCTATCTCAGAGATGAGGGCCTCTGTGTCTGTGTTCCTGTGCCACAGCTCCACCTCCTGAATGGCTAGCTTGGCCTTCAGGTCCTCCACCTGGAGGGACAGGAGGCAGAGGATTGAAACGGAGACAATAATTTACTGTAGGACAATACAAAGTACAGTTTAAATTCAATAAAAAATTACAACAAAATCTGAAAAATCATTTTATGCAATTTTAAAATAGACATTTTCAATACTAATATTTCCTTTCTGTTATTAATATTCAAATAGAAACTAGACTAATATAAATATAAACTACAAATTAGACCTTTCTAATGGGTCATCCTAGACTGATACAGTATTAGTCTGCAGTAATATGCAGCTTCAGCAGGCCTATCTCCTGCCATCCTACTCTGATACAATGTTACTCTGACACAGTGTTACTCTGATACAGTGTTAGTCTGATACAGTGTCAGTCTGATACAGTGTTAGTCTGATACAGTGTCAGTCTGATCCAGTGTCAGTCTGATACAGTGTTACTCTGATACAGTGTTACTCTGATACAATGTTACTCTGACACAGTGTTACTCTGATACAGTGTTAGTCTGATACAGTGTTAGTCTGATACAGTCTTACTCTGATACAGTGTCAGTCTGATACAGTGTCAGTCTGATACAGTGTTAGTCTGATACAGTGTCAGTCTGATACAGTCTTTGTCTGATACAGTGTCAGTCTGATACAGTGTCAGTCTGATACAGTGTCAGTCTGATACAGTGTTAGTCTGATACAGTGTCAGTCTGATACAGTGTCAGTCTGATACAGTGTTAGTCTGATACAGTGTTAGTCTGATACAGTGTCAGTCTGATACAGTGTCAGTCTGATACAGTGTCAGTCTGATACAGTGTCAGTCTGATACAGTGTCAGTCTGATACAGTGTTAGTCTGATACAGTGTCAGTCTGACCTGGGCGGCAGTGGTCTGCAGCTTCAGCAGGCCGTTCTCCAGCCGCTCCATCTTCTGGGTGAGCTCTGTGCGCTTGGTGCCCAGCACGTGGCTGTACAGCTTGATGAACTCCAGGAAGCTCTTGGGCGTGGTGTAGTTGAAGTGCTTCTCGTTCTGCTGGTATTTCACACTCACCTGAGACATATGAACCAAAACTGATTTAAACCGATGATAAGGGCCGGCAAGTTCCTATACTGTCAATATGATGACTTCTTATTAGTATAAGTACGAATGGTTATCTTACCTCGTTGACACTGGTATGGGCGAAGGAGATGAACTGGCTGATAGAGGCCCGGACATCGGGCTGACACACAAACACATGGTACTTACACATCCGATACAACATTTACTCCATACAAATAGTATAAAAAACACTGCAGTAGGAGGGACATTAAAGGGTGTTGGACTCCAGGCCAAAAGGTGCTGGGTTTGATGCTCACTCTCTACAGTAATCCCTCAATCCTACATTATCATTGTCAATTAACATTTTCATTTAGACAAAAGGACAAAGTGAAAAATTAAATAGAATATTGAATAGCAATGTGTGGAAGGGGCTGGCTGTAGATGACTGGGTATGGAGTGTAGAGTCACCTCTAGTGCCGGTATCTTCTCGATGAAGCTGGAGCTGACAGACTGAAGGGCCAGCTGGGGCCAGGAGTGAAACCAGTCGATGGCGGTGCAGTTGACCAGCGCCGGGAACTTCCGTGCCCGGGTCCGCAGTGTGAAGCCCACCGGAGAGAAACACAGGACCACCTTCCCGATGGAGAGGGGAGTGATGGATGTAAGGGGAAGAAGGTACATTACATCATGGTGAATTGGAGTAAGACAATAGTTTAAGTAGAAGAACGGTTATGACGGAAAATTCAATGTGGCAATTTCTGTCCCTCTGCTGTGATCTGGCTGTCTTCATGGTTAGCCAAAGGGTGGAAGGGAGGCAGGACGTCAGGTCATTTTGTTCACGGGTTCATTTGGCAATCCTTGTTTCAAGGATTCTTACTGACACACTGTTTTAATTGCATTCCCTACACACGGCCCACTGATCCATGTTATTCGCTATTTCCGCTCGCTTAGAATTATCCATTTTTTTTCAGACTCTAGACCTCACCATGTGAGCCCCTCTTACCGGTGTGCGACAGAATACATTCACGACGAGGGGGAGCGGACCCTGACCTTGAGCTGGCGCCGTATCCTCTCGATGAAGAAGCCCCAGCAGTTGTCCCTGGTGTCCAGCAGGCCCAGCCCCCGTAGCTCCATGCGGATGGACGTCACGATCATGTCCACGTCCTCGTCACTGAACAGGTCAGGGATGTCCCCTGTGGAGCGAGGGAGGACATGGGAGTTGTTTCCCTAAAAGGATCAGGCAGACCCATTGCTTCTCTGAAGATGCTTGCTACTTATGGCCATGTTGTCTTCCGATCATGCCCATTAAACCAAATTCTTTGTCGCCATTAAATCTCTTACAATAAATAATGGTTCATAAAAGAGACAGAAATGAACAAAGACAATATGTAGTTTTCCTTAATCCACTTACACTGAATTCCGATACATGTCATTAAGGAGCAGGCAGGTGGAACAGGTAGGTTTCAAACATTGGGGGTTAAACCCATTACCTTTACGTCTGGAGGTTAACACCCGCCTAACCACATACTATCCAGCCCCAAACAATAACATTTTCATAGATGGAGATGGATGCAACAAAGGATGAGCACTCATTGTGGTGGGCCACTTACTTGCATAACCTGAGTTACAATAGTTTTCATTAATCCTAGTGCAACACCTACTCTCTAAGATTATTCTACCATTTTATGAGCAACAGCAGAGCACGTCTTATGTCTGTCTCTCCCTCTCTCTCTCTCTCTCTCTCTCTCTCTCTCTCTCTCTCTCTCTCTCTCTCTCTCTCTCTCTCTCTCTCTCTCTCTCTCTCTCTTTCTCTCTCTCTCCCTCTCTCTCATGTCCTTGCTAATTCATGTTGTAAAAATTCAAGTAGGCTACCAATGGCTTGACCTCAACAGGTAACTTCAGAAAGAGCTTGATTCACAACTATGACTCTAATGACGCCGTTGTCTGCCAATGACGGCAGATAATTAAGCAGTCCTTCCGTTCTGAATAAGATCTTTAATTGGCTGCCGACCTCGTGATCCCATTCTCAACTGCTGGCGGCTAATGAGAACACACTTGTTGTCACACATAGAAGCTGGATGACAACGTTTGACCTCACACAAACAGGTGGGTGATATCATGGCCATTGAGAAACCAAAGGAGACTCCTGAAATAGCACCCAGGCAAAAGACAGGTCTAATGAGATGATGCGACAGCCGTGGGGGTGTTATGCATCAGATGCTGCTGTATAGTCGAACCCGAGGCCAGCATGTCGTTGATGAGGACCAGGAAGCGTTCGTCAGGAATCTGGGCGTCGGTGTGGAGGAACACGGTCCCGATGTTCTTCACTCCCACCTTGATGTACAGCGCCGCGATGTCGCTCTGGAACACACAGGAGATGGACCATTACAAAATGGAGGCAATATATATCTATATATATATATTCATGTGCAAAGCTTTTCTGACCCTACAACTTTTTTTTTACATTACTTCAAAATCAATGAAATTTGTTCCATAATTGTCTGTGACTTGTATGATATTCAGACTGCCTGACTGTGAATCTTAAAAAGCATGATACAAATCACATAGATAACTTTGAATCCATTTATTCATTGTTAATCTTTTTATTATAAGAAGACTAGCGGTTAAAAAGATTACCCTTTCGTCCAACTTCCAAAAACTCTCCACTAATTACAGCACAGTGTTTATGTAAGTGCGTCTATGTGTGTGTACTAGGGATGGGCACGGTTATTCAAGTAGGCCTATTCCATTATTCGAAATGACGTGGGTATTCGACTTTAGCTGTAGCAGATTATTTTAAATTTTTGCCTAGAGTTAATTAAATATATTCATTAGCTATATTAATTACATATAGTTCATTAATCATGTATACTAATGCCATTTAATACTTGGAATACTTGGCTATACCGGCAACCTCCGTTCCAGCGGAGAGTCTTTTCCACGGCGGGCTTGATTGTAAATCACCTCCGCACCCGCCTATCCCAAGAATGAGTGATGCAGTAGGTGGGCTTATGTGTTATGTTAACTGGAAATGTTTCAGACATACTGTATTTCCTTCTTACACACAATATATTTTTGTTGATGTTCTGTTATATGCGCATCATGCGTAATGCGAGGCAGGCCCATGTGCTGCAAGTGGAGTTCTGTTGATGTCCAAGCCCACCAGTACTTACACTTTTTGCTGTTGTGCTTCAGTTACTTGAATCTATTCAGTTTGTGCCTTAAATTTACTTTAATCTAATTGCAGTTTGTGCCTTAATGCAATACTGTTCATTCATATTCTTGTCAAAAATGATGGTTTTCTTTCAACTCGTTTCGATTCAGCATACTGATTTCTAGTGTTTTTCTCCTTCTAAAATGCTCAATAAATTGAACAAATTGGATTTGATTTCCTTATTTATTTGATAAATAGATGGAAAAAGAACTCATTTGTTTAGTGAAGGCCAGATCACGGAAGAACTTCAGAGTCACACTACATTATGAGGGAGCTACGCTTTATTTATTTTTTTCCGTAGTTCAGTTAACCGGTTACTAGAATTTTTTTAAATCGAATATTCGAATATTGATATGCCTTCAAATGCCCATCCTTAGTGTGTGTGTGTGTGTTTGCACGCATGCCTCTGCGTGTCTTGCTGTATGCGTGCCCTTGTGTCTGTGTGTGTGTGTGTGTGTGTGTGTGTGTGTGTGTGTGTGTGTGTGTGTGTGTGTGTGTGTGTGTGTGTGTCTGCACAGATGCGTCTGTGTGTCTTCCTGTATACGTTCCCTCATGTGTGTGTGTGTGCGTGTGTATTTTTCATTCATAGAAATACCCATACATGTGTGTGTGTTAGTGTGTGTGTGCGTGCGGTCACCCTGAGGTCGTTGATGCCGTAGCCCTTGCGCAGGGTGACCTGGGACACCTCCAGCAGGCTGAGGAAGGCGGCCAGCCGACAGAGGCTCTGCTTGCCGCTCCCCCCCACCCCCACGAGCAGGGCGTTGCCGTGGGGAGCCTCCAGGATGCGACTGATGCGACACCTGCGACAAGTGACAGGTCACGCACCGGTGGTCTCAGCCCCCTCCCCCCGCCCTCGCACCAACGGATCTGGAGTGATGGAGGGGGGCGGATCCGTCGCTGCCAAAACAATCTCTGTAGCCTTTGGCGTGTTGACAAGAGGTTCTTGAGAGTTTGGGTTCTGTTTCATGAAAGCAGACTTCTCTCTCCCTTACAGGCTTGTGGCAGGATCGGGGGAACATCTTTAATCAAAACCTGCTCACGCATTTCTTGGAAAGCAACACCTCGGAAATACAGAGGCAGCTGCTTTATTCACTGCGGGTTAGAAAAACACATCCCCGAGAAATGTATTTTAGAGAAAACTTCATCAACAGTTTCTTTCGTCTGGGGGGTTCTGTCGTAGTCACGTTGAGGCTTTTTTTTTGTCCCAGACTTTTGGGAAACTTAGGAGTGGAAGTATGGCTGCATGAGATTATTTGATTATTAATTTATGGAATTATCCAAACGTGTGCTTGTGTGTGTACTTATGTCTGCATGCATATGTGTCCGTATGTGTGTGTGTGTGACTGCATGTGTTTGTGTGTGTGTGTGTGTGTGTGTGTGTGTGTGTGTGTGTGTGTGTGTGTATGTGTGTGTGTGTGTGTGTGTGTGTGTGTGTGTGTGTGTGTGTGTGTGTGTGTGTGTGTGTCTTACACATGCTGGATGGCCTCCTCAAACAGCACCAGGTTCATGACGGCGTGCAGCTCATTGTAGTGCTCCAGGGCGTCGTACAGAGTCTTCTGTAGCTTCTCCCAGTCAGAGGCCTGACACACACACACACACACAAACCCATACACACCGCAAACGCACACACACACACACACACACACACACACACACACACACACACACACACACACACACACACACACACACACACACACACACACACACACACACACACACACACACACACACACACACACACACACACACACACAAAACACACTCATTAAGCAGTTCTTCCCTGTGTAAAGGGCAAGGAAATCCTTTTAATTCCCTCTCCTTTATTCATCTCCTCTATCCACTGGCAGATGTGGTAGCGAGATCGTCCTCTCATCAGGACGGCTTCACGTTTAATTAAACCCCTATGTCACCAGGAACTGCAATAATAACACTGGCGGCACACCGACTCGTTCATTCCCTAGAAGGCTCGTCGGAGGATTTGAATGCCAAGAAGACTGTCAGTATTTGAGGAGACGATCCGTTTCATCACAAGAAATGTAATGAAGGAAGTAAATTAAATTGAGAGTGACTCCTATCATGGAATGAATAATGGAAAGGTACAGCCACTTAGAATCCGACACTAGGGTGAGCCTATTATGTTGAGGGAGCCTCAGTGAACGCGCAAGTTTACCTGTGTGTGTGTGCTAGAGTGTGAGGGTTTGAAAGAGACTGTGTGTGTGTGTGCATTCGAAACAGTGTGTGTCTGTGTGTGTGTGTGTGTGTGTGTGTGTGTGTGTGTGTGTGTGTGTGTGTGTGTGTGTGTGTGTGCGTGTGTGTGTGTTTGCATATGCTGTGCGTGCGTGGTGCGTGTGTTTGTGCGTGCGTGCATGTGTGTGTGTTTGGGTGTGTGTGTGTGCGTGCGTGTGTGTGTGCGCTTTGTACGAGCTAGCCTCACCTGGTGGTAACGGGGCTCTCCCACTCCGAGGGAGAAGTGACAGTAGACGAGAGGCTGGTGAATGAAGATGGACTCGTCTATACCCTGGAAGGACAGACAAGTCAGAGCCACTCGGACCTCCGAGCCTTGACATCTGTGTGAGTCACAACAACAGTATTGTGCGGAGAGTGACTCAAACTATCCACCTACCACCCAAGTGTTTCAGTGAAAGCCACGCAGAGGTTATTTGGAGGTTATATCTCGGAGTTAATCCATGTTCATATAGAGTTCCTCAACAAAAAGTTGAAAATAACGTACTGGTTTCTGTCCCAAGCTATCCACAGCCTAACTTTTAGTAATCCTTGATTCAAGACGCCTTAATCCCCTGCTCCTTAGCATTTTACATCTGAATTCAAGTCAGGTCCCTTTGGCTCTAGGCGTCTGCTGAAGGACTAGGTAATCAATATGACTGTACTTTGACTTGGCAGAACTGAATGTTTCCCACCACCAGAGAGAACTCGCTTTCACCTCAAAGTATCTCTTGCCGGTGTCGATGAGGATCTTGTTGAAGAGCTCCTCGTCCTTCTCCTCCATCAGCTTGTCTGAGTAGACCCTGGAGCTCTCGTGTAGCCACAGGTGGACCAGCTCGATGGGGTAGCGGATGCAGTCCGGCTGGGCGAACAGGATGCCCTGCTCACGCCAGGAGGACACACGGACGCACGTGACCGGGAGGCGGAGTCACAGCGGGTAGGTCATATGGTAGGGTGGTCAGGTGATTTTTCAATGTAATTTTTCAATGTAAGTAGTGTACATTGGTAGTGAGATTGCAGTTGGATACCAAAACCCTTCATAAACAACGTTTTTAGATAGTTTCAGATAATAATGAAGTTAAGTGGTAAAACTCTACAAAAGGGGTACAATAATTAACCATTAACCAACATTAAATGATGCATTAATAGTTAACTAACAGTTAACTAAAGGTCTATTAATAATAAGTGTGTGTGTGTGTGTGTTTGAACTTGTGTTCACGTGTGTGTGTGTGTGTATGTGTGTGGGTGGGTGGGTTTGTACGTGTGTGTGTTGGTAGGTGAGGGTGCGTTTATGTGTGTGTGCGTTTTTGTGTGTGCAAGTGTGCGTACGTGCATGCATGTGTGTGTTTGTGTGTGTGACCTGGAAGATGTTGGAGAGGTCTCTCAGGTTGAAGATGTAGTGGAAGCGTATGGCGGTAGGCAGGAAGTTCTGGCTGACCTTCTGGTGCAGACAGATAGCTGCCTGCTCAGAGGGAAGCGCAGAGAGACACAGCGTTCATATTCATGAGGTGCACCATGAGAGTTTTGTGTCAAAGGTGTTTGACACTCCGCCATAAGCCTCTGGGTTGGATATCAAATACCTTCAGCGTAACTAGAAGAAAATAAGTTTTCTTTGGATACGTGTGGATTGGAAAGGGGGCACGGCACGGTAAAGACTAATAGACAGACTCATACACGAATCGACATAGGATTATTGTACACAAACTAATAGCTTGGCTCTTAGTAATCAAATTCCTGAGGTATCTGTACTATTGCATTAACAGTTTGCCACCATGATATGTCGCAACCATTATTGCTTCCATGACATGCCTTCCCAGTCCTCATCGACTGCACTCTGGGACGCTTCCTTCTCAAGGCCTTTGGGATGACGGGAGGTTTTCCTAGCCCTTTAGAGGGCTTACGTTTAGGGAAGGGCTTATTAATTGTGAGCCTCTGGAGTCCATTAAGGCTGTCACTGTCATGCACTCAACGTTTAATTAAGTAGTTGACTAGAAAGCGAGTAGGGGTTAGGAGGCAGTTGGTGTGACGGGTGGTCGGACTTGACCCGACGCATCAGAGGGTTCGTTACACGAAACACCTGGGAAGTCTTCCTGAGAAACGATTCAGACTGTCGACTTGAACATGGACATAACTTGCGGAGCAGAGGCTAACGCGGAGCTACCTGTATGAGGCTTCCCACAGAGCGCGAGACCCCGTAGCTGAAGCCCCCCTGCAGGAAGTGAGCCGACAGGATGCTGGAGAAGATGGTGGCCAGGGCCTCGGCGCTCGGGAAGTGGACCGCAAACACAGAGAAGTGTCGCTAGGGAGGGTGGGAGGGGGGAGGGAGGGAGGAGGGACGGAGGGGGGAGGGAGGGAGGAGGGGGGGAGAGGGAGGGAGAGAGGGAGGGAGGAGGGGGGAGGAGGGAGGGGGGAGGAGGGGGAGGAGGGGGGAAGAGGGAGGGAGAGGGGAGGGAGGGAGGAGGGGGGGGAGGGAGGGGGGGAGGAGGGAGGGAGGGAGGAGGGGGGAGGGAGAGAGAGAGAAAGGGAGAGGGGGAGTGAGGAGGTTAGGAGGGAGGAGGGTAGGCGGGAGAGAGGGGGGAGGGAGGAGGGAGGAGGAGGGAGATTTTTTTTTTTTACAACCTTTATTTATTACAACCTTTTGAACTTAAATCTAATTATTTTAGCTACCCAAGATTGTGCAAGATATGAATATTATCCTATTCCATTTAAAAACGTAATCTCACCATGAACTTCACCACGGGCATCTCTTTTACAACTCCATTAATTATTGTGACTTCTCCCTCCCTCTCCCTCCCCCCCCTCCCCTACCTGTAGCCGGGGGTTGACAGAGAAGCTCCCAGCCGTGGGGTTCATGCAGGTGATGTACTGACAGCTGTGGATCTCCTTCAACACCAGCCTCTGTCTGTCATACCTGAGCCATCAAAACAAAACCACCAGTCTGCTGTCAAGCACATATGTGTGTCAGAATACACGGTGTGTGTGTGTGTGTGTGTGTGTGTGTGTGTGTGTGTGTGTGTGTGTGTGTGTGTGTGTGTGTGTGTGTGTGTGTTTGTGTGTGTGTGTGTCAGAATACACAGTGTGTGTTTGTCACACACTGTGTGACAAACACAGTGTGTGTCACACACTTTGTTAATTGAGTCGTGGAGAAGGGGTAGGTTTAAATAAGCATAAGCTTCATCCTACTCTTTTTCAGACATGTTGGGTTAACATTATGACATTTGTTTTGACTATCCTCATTGGATTTGTTTGTTTTTTTGTTTATTTTGTTGTATTACTCGAACATGTTTGAAATAAAAAAAGCAAAATAAATAAATAATGAATGCACAGTGTGTGTTTGTCAGAATACACAGTGTGTGTGTGTGTGCGTCAGAATACACAGTGTGTGTGTGTGTCAGAATACGCAGTGTGTTTGTGTGTGTGTGTGTGTGTGTGTCAGAATACGCAGTGTGTGTGTGCGTGTGTGTCAGAATACACAGCGTGTGTGTGTGTACGAATACACAGTGTGTAGGCTTGCGTGCATGCGTGTGTTTGTGTGTGCGTGTCTGACCAGTGGTGGTAGTCGAGGTGCTGGCGTATCAGTGTGTGAGGCTGGCAGGTCCCGTAGACGTCCACCTCGGGCATGTTGAGGTCGTCGATGAAGTAGATGAGTCTCTTGGCGGCCGGGGGGGCGTAGTTGCGGCCGGCCTTCTTCTCCAGGGGCTTCTCCAGCACTCCTGCAAGGGGGGGGGGGGGGGGGGGTAGATCAATACACAGGGCGGTGGAGGAAGACATCAAGATGATTGATTTACATCATTCAAGTCATTTCTAGATAGGGAATACCATGGTGTAAATCATAGAAACAATGTTTTGATACTTATATAAGAAACACTATGGTATATTTCAATTTCATGGAGTGAGAAAGACACTGTTTTAATAACATTACCTGTAAATAGGTAACAAGGGACTCAAGAAAAATGTGTTCACTACTAGCTGCACTGATGTCCACAGAAATAAATATATTTATTGATATCATTTTTTATCTTTATTTGTTATCGATCTATTTTTATCTATTTTCCGTTCTTATCGGGTAAGGTAGGCAGTGCAGTGCACATAAGACCCCCGTCCAGCTGCCGTTAGACGGTTGACGACGGTGAACGTGCCGCGAGGTGCAGGCCCGACTCACGCTGCAGCACGGCCGAGGTGGTGTAGTAGTTGAAGGGCACCTTGGTCACCACGTAGTCCTCCCCCAGCCGGGACACCTTGTCCCACACCAGGATGGACTTGCCCACCCCGGCGTTGCCCACCAACATGATGGGCTTGCCCCTCTGGAGGAGCAGGTCGATGAAGAAGGTGAGGCAGATGGTCTCCGCCGTGTGGACCAACACCGTCTAGAGGCAACGGGGGTGTAAGATCAGCATACCCCTTATGATGGAGCAAACACACAGTAACGCACGCACGCACGCACGCACGCACGCATTCATCAAACCATTCGGGATGGACTTTATCAGTATCACTGAGTGCGTAAGGTCAGGGTTGTCTTTTGTATCTCGTGTTTGATTTTTTCGGGTATAGCTGTACATGATTAGAGCATTGATCAAACTATTGAGTTGTACAACAGGAGGCTAGAGGGAGGGACGGGCCAAGGACGATGTGAAAGTCGGTAAGGATGGACTTTTATGTCTTTCTGTTATCAGGTATAATTCATATTAATATTTCTGTTTCTCGGCCCCTATGGACGAGATGATGACTCTCTACGGGCTGACTGGTGACCCCGGGCCCCTGACCTGCAGAGGGGCCTCGGGCTCCAGCTCAAAGGGCAGCATCCTCTCGCTCCAGGGCGTGAACTTCTTGGTCTCCGAGTCGATGAAGTAGTCAAAGACGGTTCCCTGGGAGGGGAACTTGACCGCCCTCATCTCCTTGGACCACCAGCGGCTGAACTCGGCGCGGTGGTCGATGAGCTGGGACACAGACGCAGAGACGCTGTGACGACTGGGAGCTGGTCAGGGCTGTGTCCGAACGCCAACGACCCAGACGCGCCAATACACACTTTCTCTCTCATTCAAATGTAATCGAATGAAATGCATTCAATTCTATTAAATTAAAAAAATATCTTAATGTAATCAAACCAAAAAGAGAGGAGTGAAATACAGTCTGAAACAGACACACACACACACACACACACACACACACACACACACACACACACACACACACACACACACACACACACACACACACACACACACACACACACACACACACGCACACACACACACACACAGAGCGGAGGTGGTGGTGGTGGTGGTGCTCACCTGGTCCTGGAACAGCGCCCCTCCGAAGGCCCAGACGCAGGCGAACACAAAGTAGATCTCATACAGCTCCCTGGGGGAGTCGGCCGGGGTGTTGGCCTCCGTCAGCAGGCAGTCCAGCAGGGAGCACAGGGTCTGATATGCACACACACGCACACACACACACACGCACACACACACACACACACAGGCACACACCAATATAATATTGATCATATTTTATTTGCCCCATTAATTTGAAAGATTCCTCCATCCTTCTCCATAGAAAATAAGTTATTCGAATCAATTTTGTTTCTTACATTAAACTTTTATTACACTACGAGTGGTACGACTTAAAATATATATGAACACTGATACAGGTGAGTGTTAAAACTAAAACACTATACCATACTATTTTTTTAAGTACCCCTCTAATGAAACAAAAAAAAAATGACGTTAACTTTTCCAGGTAGTATTTATGTTAAAACAAGTTAACTTTACACCAAGAAGAAGCTCGGAATAAGGGTTTCAGAAACACTAGCTCTCTATAGGAAGAGTGCAGTGAGGATGCAGCCACTTGCCTGCACCATGCTGTTCTCTGGGATGGGTGTGATGGTCTTCAGGTTGCAGCGGACCTGCTCCAGGCAGCAGGGCACGTACTTATCAAACAGGATGGTCAGGTTGGCCCGCTCTGATTGGGCGCTACGGGTGTCAATCCAGCTCGTCACGTACCTGATGGGTCAAGGCCCCCGAAATATATCAGATGACACTTCAATGTTTAACTCTACTGCCATTTACATTTCACAGTGTGTACAATTCATCATTGTGAGTATATATTTAGTTTTTTCATTCAGTTTTTCATCCTTTTTATTATTCTTGTGTACTTTACAGCCAAATTTCCTGTCCGGATTAATAAAGTGTATCATCTTCCCTTATTATCCCCTCAGGAGGATTCAGCACACAGACCAAAACCAAACAACCTGACTCCTGCTAACGATACATCTCTATATTCATCTCCTCGTCCTCCGTGTGCGTGTGAGTGCGGGCCCTACGAGCTCCAGCCCAGGTCCTGGGGGTTGACGTAGAGGATCCCGGCCCGGGACACGGTGGCGGGGGTGGCGGCCCTCAGGTGGGAGATCTCAAAGAGCAGGCGCATGGAGGGGGACAGGCTGATGCGCTCGTTGCTGGCCAGGGTCAGCACCTCCAGGGAGGGAGAGATGGGGGGGATGTCGACTTAGCTCCACAAAATCAACCAGAAACAGCTTCCTTTTAAGTGTCAGGTTTAGCGATAACGCTGAGAATGTGATATGAGTCGTTACTCATTTGGCCTTGTTTGTGTATTGCTATGTTTTTCTTACTCTAATGAGTTACATTTAGATTGTCATTTATTATGAATGAGTCAAACATCAGAGTTTTAGATTAAAGGAAGTGACTTTACCACCGGTTTCTAGAAATAAACACAGAACGGATATTAAAGATACACTGAAAATAAATGAAAGATTCAGTACATTAAAGAGAAAAAGACTGAAGTTGACCACAGAGCTACCAGGGCTACCTTGTTGTCATCCATGACGGTGTTGAGGGACTCGATCCACATGGGGTCGATGTCCCCGTCCAGCACGATCCACTTGGGACTGTCGTGGCCCACCGAGGTCATCTCCCTCATGGTGGAGGAGAACAGACCTGAGGGGGGAGGGTTACCCTTTAACAATGGGTCACGTGTGAACGCTAATGTGTACCCCTGACCGGTGAACACACCTGAGGGGCGCGGAAGGCTGGAGTTACACTATGAGGGCTTCAGTTCATGAGATTACTTGGATTCATATATTTTATTAAACCGTTCCCTATTGTGCGCCCTTCATGGACAGCACAGTGACGACGTGGGTTGAAAGAGAAAGACTGAACGACGAGGTCGTTCCGAGGTGTAATGCCTGTCTGTGTAACATGCCAAATCTGATTGAGCGCTGCCGTGGTTAAGTCATGATATTGGAATGAACCCCCTTTGAGTCCCCAGCCTCCCCCTCTCCCTCATGCAACGTAGTCCTCCGCACCGTCCTTCCACTCCCTGGTGGCCGGGTGCAGGTAGCCAAACAGCTCGTCGGTGGTCACCGCCTTGGGGTTCATGTCGCTCCACACCGGCTTCATCTGCATGTTGGCGTAGGTCCTGTGCAGGGTCTTCAGGATCTGATGGAGGAAGGCCCGTTGAACCAACGCTAGAGGAACGGGGACGGGGTCATTGTGGCCCCGTCGTACATAACTAAACATATTCTGTGTGGTTGTTTTTGTCCTTTATGTAACTGCATGCGTGTGCTTTGCATCCGAAGGTTAAAATGACTCTGGGCTAAGAATGGACTTTCATTAGGTAGTGAAATAAAGGGGGTGCTGCTCATGTTAGTAGTAGGCAAAGCTATGTTGTGTTTAGTTATTGGCTTGTTGAATACGGAGAGATTGTTTGCTTCAACCCATAGCGTTTCATACCACTAATCAGGAGGATTCTGCATGGTTAATGAGAGAGGGTTGAGCACAATTGTGCAGAAACGTTCAATATGAACTCAATTGGCACAGACGTTCAGGGTTCAGGGTGCACCATTAAAAGGACAGCTCACATATCGTGCAGCAGATGAGAGTTACTGTATTGGACAGGCTTCATGACCTACCTGGCTCTTGCCTGTTCCCGGTCCTCCGACTACAAACACAGAATGTCTGACTGCCAACAACTCCTCCAACTGTGTCACCTATACAAAAACATGAATGTGATGTATGTATTGATCACATTACATTGGATGTATATATGATACATCTCAAAAGCAGTTTCACACTCACAAACTGTGAAAGTGCTGGTATGCTGAATGATATGCAATTGTAGCATTCCATGAGATTTGTATATTCCCAATAGTCCTAACAATTTTTTTTCATCCATGTTTTCATTTCATTTCCTCAGAATCAGAATGCGATTCATTTCCAAATCGGTTGCCCACGGGACAACAAGGAATTGTTCATTATATTTTGTGGCAAGGAAGAATTGAAAAATACAAAATTCAAAAGTACGGTTATCAAAAAGTGTGTATCAAAGAACAATAATATCCACACACTCTGATCAGATATATCAACATTATCTGATCAGATATGTCAACACAATCTGATCAGATATGTCAACACACTCTGATCAGATATGTCAACACACTCTGATCAGATATATCAACAATCTCTGATCAGATATATCAACATACTCTGATCAGGTACATCAACACACTCTGATCAGATACATCAACACACTCTGATCAGATACTGTATATCAACAATCTCTGATCAGATATGTCAACAATCTCTGATCAGATATGTCTACACACTCTGATCAGATATATCAACAATCTCTGATCAGATATATCAACAATATCTGATCAGATACATCAACGACCTCTGATCAGATATGTCAACACACTCTGATCAGATACATCAACAGACTCTGATCAGATCAACATGCTCTGATCAGATACAGTATATCAATATCTTATAAACCATGAGCAGTACCTTGAGGATGAAGTTCTCCTCGGGCTGCAGGCGCAGCTCGCTGACCGACTGGCGCACGGCGTTCTCCAGCTCGGGGTCCCTCTTCCTGGGCACGTCCAGCTGGGGGAAGAGGTCGCTGATGAGCCCCAGGAAGATGGGCACGTCGCTGGTCACGATCTTGGGCAGGTTGAAGTCCCTCAGAGCCCGCATCAACACCTAGGAGGAGAGAGGGGATGGTTACCCTAGAGGATTACACTCGTCCTGCTCAGGGTCAGGTGCTAACGAGTTTATGCAGCTTGAAAGACCGATCTGTTCTACTCTACAGGGCTTGGCCAAAAAGGTCAGCAACAAATGTGTAGTTAAGTGTCTTTGGTTTATGTATTTACAAACAACAATGTAGATACAAATTTGATATTAGTAGGTACAGACGTATATATCCTTGCTTTATGTGTACGGTATTTATTTTACTTAGTTTCTTCTGTTTTGAATTATGATTATGATTCGGATTTTGAGTCAAATATTTGACAACAATATGAAGGCAGCAACATGAGGACAATAGAGATGATTTCTAACAGGAATAACAATTGTCATTATATAAGGATGTGTTTGATTTACTTTTGAAGTATAACAATAGCCTGAATTAGATAGGAATGAATCAGATTACATGAAATATCATTGAAAGTCTGTAGTAGCCAGCCTTGTGTATCCCCAGTGACGAGTGAGTACCTGCTCCTCAGGCCGGCTCCTCTCCTCCCTCTTCAGAGACCCGGCCACCACCAGGACCGACTTGATGGCCCTCAGACCCCAGTCATAGTGATCCTGGGAGGCAGATGGAAGGCATAGAAACGTTGAAAGAAGCCAATGCAAACAATATTGTTGCCGTTGAGATACAAAACAGTACTGCATGTGTGTAAATGATGTCCCATAATGATAGTAACAAAGGACGAAAAGCAACAGTATAGTGCTTCTGTACTTGATTTGTACATACACATCTCCACCGAAGAGAGATGCAATCAAAATTAACATACTCCACCTAAAGGACACCATTCCTCTGACTTCCATACAAATGACTGATGGACACATGTCCAATGTATGTGTGCTTGCAGATGACCCTGCACCTGTTTGGACAGCAGCTCTTTGCACAGCGTGTACAGGCTGATGAACTTGCGTGCCAGCAGACGGGCGTCGATGAAGCCCTCGGCGACCAACATGATCTCACAGATCAGCTCGAAGTCCGGGATCACCATGGCACAGGGCCTGCATGGTCAACCCACCAGCAGGGCATAAGGCAAGCCTTTAGTGTTCGATTGCCATTTCACCACTGTAGTTCCCATAATGCATTGCTTTCCCCCTAGATCCTTACACCTTTATCCCCTTAGCTTAACGTAACCATCAACCAAGGAGGCAGAATACTCAAGTGGCTTGGGTGTTCGATTCCCATTCAAAAGGTTCATGGTTCAATCCCCAAAGGCTGAAGCTACTAATTCCTTAAAGCTTGTATCTCATTATAAATGGCATTTGGCATAATGTCTAAAAAGCAGTAAAACAGTAAAACTCAAACAGAAACTAGACACAATGATTTCACACTTTGCACCTAAAGTTTACATTTATTTTACCTTATCTAACAGCTACTACTTCTACTACTACAACTACCACTACTACTACTAGTACTACTACTACTACTACTACTACTACTACCACTACTATTACTATTATTACCACTCTTCTACAGTGAGTACTACTACTACCACTACTACCACTATACTACTAGAGTACTGCTACCACTATACTACAGCGAGGGCTCCCACTCCCCTCAGTGTCTCTGACCTGAACAGGGCCTTGAGGTTCTCAGGAAGCTCCGCCCTCCCGGCGTAGCCAGGGTTCAGAGTGATGAAGATCCCCACTGTAGGCCTCAGCTCTATCTCCTCCCCCAAGAAGTGGAACCTGCACACACACACACACACACACACACACATGCACACACACACACACACACACACACACACACACACACACACACACACACACACACACACACACACACACACACACACACACACACACACACACACACACACACACACACACAAACACCCACGTGCTCAAACGCACACATACACACACCCACAGAAACACACACAGCATTTGCAGTTATATCAATTTATAATTACGTTCATTAATAATCATATATTTTGTATATTGTTTGACCAAGCTATTCGATGCATGTTATCTGACCTCTGTTTCTTGTTGCGAACAGCATCCTGTATGGTCTTGACCTGCACGGCCACCACAGACAGAACCTCCACAGAGATCCTGTTGAACTCATCAAAGCAGCCCCATACGCCTGTCTGAGCCAGCCCCTTGTAGATGTTCCCTATGGACTACAGTCAAGCAAGACATTGACCATCAACCCACCTTTAGATAGTGTTTTATGTGCAAGAATGCAACGTGAACTTAGAAGATATAAAAATGTAAAAAAACAATAATTCATAATCACATACATTTGAGACATGCAATTTATCTAAGATTAATCAGAGCGAAATATTACAAATCGAGTAGACTTGAGAGAGTGTGTAGCCATCCCCACCTTGTAGTCCATCTGTTCTGAGCAGTTGAACACATAGACCATGATGCCGAGCGAGCGGCCCAGGTCCTTGGTGGTCTCTGTCTTGCCGGTCCCGGCTGGGCCAGAGGGGGCGCCACTCATGGTCAGATGGAGGGACTGAGTCAGGGTGATGTAGCATCTGTAGAAGGGAATGGTTTGTTATTGAGGGCTGCAGTAAGGAGATACTGTACTCACCATGCAAGGAAGAAGACAGCAGAATCACACTGCCAAAACTATTTGTTCAGGTAATATCCAGTTTTAGACATTACACAAGGATATGCTAGTGTACATTTATTAAGACTTATTAACACTCAACAGCTTTATTAGGATATTTACTGGTTAGGATAATATTGTGGCTGTGTGTGTGTGTGTGTGTGTGTGTGTGTGTGTGTGTGTGTGTGTGTGTGTGTCAGTGTGCACGTGAGTGTGTGTGTGTGCGTGTGTGTGTGTACCTGTCAGTCAGTGGGGTGATGACCAGTCTGTTGGTGTTCCCCAGGTACTCGTAGCTGAACTGGAACTGGGCGTCGCAGATGTTTACGTAGCACTGCCGGCTGTCCTCGTCCCAGCGGTGCCGCAGCTGGGACAGCCACGCGAAGGCCTGGCCCGTCGTCACCTAGGAGACCCAGGAGCCCCGGGAGGGGATGGGAGGAGTTACAGCAGCAGAAGGACACGGCGACTCAGGCAGGAGAAGATCAATAGAAAATACATCAAATACAAATGTATACACTTTTACAAAGAAATTAAACAAATTCTTATATGTATATGCATAGAGTACAAATGATGAAAATAACATATATTGATAATATAGATAACTATCAACAGAATATAGGGTGATGTGAAAAGTATAAACAGAAATAAATATGGATAAAACAGCCAATATGGTCAAGTAGTTAGCATATTGTTACATAAATATAAGTGACATCACAAAAGTGTGTCAGAGGGTGAAGTGATTGCTGACATGTGATCAATCATCGGTTGAGTCTCATGTTGTGTGTGTCTGTATTAGGACCCCAGCTAGGGTGACCCGTCGGTACCTTCTGGGCGATCAGCTTGGCCACCACGTCGCGGGCGTGGACGTCGATGGTGCAGATGGTCATGATCTTCTGCCGGTCGCCCGGCGTCAGCTCCCCCAGCAGCATGTGGATCAGGGAGTTCAGCTGGGTGATCTGTGGGGCGGTGAGGGGACAAAAGAGCCTTTAACCCGACCCTTTCGGTTCAACATCGACGTATAAGGCTTTGAGATCTCAAAATGACCGCGGAACAATGTGTGTTGGTGTTCTACCTCATTTCGTCCTGGAGAACATTTAGTTATTTGACATTGTGTTGATCACCAACAGAAGCTGCAACACATTACACTTAATAAACAGCCGGAGTCAGTCGCACCTGTTTCTTGTTGTAGTCTTTCAAAGCCGTCTCAAACCCTTCCTCCACCCTCTCGAATGCGATGCCCACATCCGTGGCCCACCACACCTGGCTCCCGGTCAGACCCACCTGAGAAAAAACACTTTGGTTTGTGTGTAAACCCCAAGAGTCGAAGTAGAGACACGAGCAAGATGGGACGCCCTGAGCGGACCTGTGCAGGGTAGTCAAAGAGCCACTGGTCTCGCGGCTTGTCTTCGTACGCGGCCACAGCCTCCTGGATCTCCTTCCGCACCGTGCTGCACATGGTGCTCTCAAGGGCACTCAGCCAGCACTCAGCCTGAGAACAGGATCACAATGACATGGCGGTCCACAATTAAAGTCAAATATATTAATTTATATTGTCTAATTCTAATCTACGCTGAAAAAAATACTCTACTCTAATATCATAAGATATACAGAGCCATTAATGAACAAAAGAACGGTTCAATGGCGTTTGGAATGCTTTGAACACGAATAAAGATATTCAATATAACATTGAGAGAATAAACGGATCCTGTTCAAAGGGAAGGTTACACACACGCAGTTTGTGGATTAATTGGCACGCGCAGTTCAGCGTTCACACCTGTCCTTCGCAGACGCATGGTTCAGAGAAGGCCACGTATTCTCCCTCTCGGCTGTACATCCCCATGGCAACCGCCTCCCCATCGCTGCCTCCACCTCCACGCTCTGAATCCTTGAAGCGGAGATCTGCTATGTTGTCAAACAGCTTCAGAAGGTGCTTGGTTACCTGGTGGGTAGACACACACACGCGCACAGCGCACATGAAAGAGGAGGTCGTTATCAGACATTAACTGCAGAAATTCTGTTTTGATGAGGATTTCAACCCTGACCAGCCTTTTTTGACTGATCTTTTATTCTGTTGCTCAAAAACTGAAAATGGGTCAAACTAAATCGAAAGAGAGCACTTGACTAGACTTGTTTTTAGAGTGCACAAGAGTTCTATAAAGTGGTTGCAGGTTAGGCTATTTGCAGGCTAGGCTATAATGATCTTACCCTATTGCTATTTAAATGTTAAAGACTATACCCTAACCTAAGCCATCCATTGTGCAAACCCAAACCATAACCTACCCTACCCCTAAGCTCCTTTAACCGACTTAACCCGTCCCCTAACTGTAAACTTCAAGTTAAGGCTAAACCCGTCCCTAACACCCACACATGATTCAATGGAAAATGTAATCGTCATTTGGGAATGCTTTGACCCTTAGCTCTTAACACAGCTTCCTTCTTTCAATAGAATCGTTTAAGCCCTAACCCTAACCCCGAACCCCGTCCCACGTCGACGCTCCCGGTTCTCTCCACCTGTTTGGGCTGGGTCCCCTTGGAGACAATCTCCAGCAGGTCGGTGGCGGAGACGAAGTAGAAGCGGGGGAAGGTGAGCCTCTTGGTCTCCAGGTACTCGGCCAGGGCCTTCTCACACACCGACAGCCTCTGCTGCAGCGCCTCCAGCTGCTCCTGGTAGCCCGGCCGGTTGGTCACCTGCACCACGTTGCTGGTCTGCACCACCTCCGTCATCAGGCCCTGGCCGGAGCGCGTGGGGCCACGGGGGGAGGGAAGAGACCACACAGTAGTTTAACTAAGATATGGAAATGAGATGGTGGGAAATACTGATAGAAGGGTGGCCAATAGAGTGAATAGAGTGTGTGTTTTTGTCTGTGTGTGTCTTTTTATTTTAGAATTGGGGTTTGCACAAGTAAAGCAGATGATTTAAGGCCACACCCCGCCAAAAAAAAGCAATAATTGTAAGACTTCTATTACAGTAATGATAAAGCATAACAATTATCTCAACTATTAGACTACTAGAGCTCATATGAGAAATGCTAATCACCACAAGCTTGGGAATGGGAACCAGACAAATCTGCAGGGTCATGGCAAATGCGTCTAGCGTCCCTCCCAGTTTTCTAGCAGACATGGCCCTAGCGGGTCCATCACAACCATTTATCTAATATTGGGGGGGTTTGATATGTTGACCGTACAGAGTAGAGGCCTATGGGAGCACCATTATTTCATAAACACCCAAGATGGCTGCCACCGATGTGTCACACGTTCCATTGGTCTGATGGGTTGTAGGTCGATCAAATTGCGTACAGAGTCGTTTTGGTCTATGCCTATCGATAACTCCCCTTGGAAATCAAAAATTAACTGAGAGACTCCAGACCAATATGCTTTAGCGAATTCCTCTGGCAATGTCAGGTGATATTACAAGCAACAGCAATGGACAACTCCTGCCCTGTCACAGCTCTGAAAGTATAGCTGTTTTAGGACACAACCTGGGGTTTACACAGATTTCTGTTGTACAAACAACCACAACCACTTCCAACAACCAAATCATAGATCCTATCAGTTAATTAGAGGACGTGTGTGTTTGTGTGTGTGTGTGTGTGTGTGTGTGTGTGTGTGTGTGTGTGTGTGTGTGTGTGTGTGTGTGTATGCGTACGTTTGTGTACTTGTGAGTGTGCGCGTGTGTGTGCGTGTCTGTGTGCTCGTGTGTGTGCGTGTGTGCAAGTGTGTTGGTATGTGTGCGTGTGCTTATACGCGGGTTTGTGTGTGTCTGTTTGTCTGTATGTGTGCGCGTGTGTGTGTGTGTGTGTGTGTGTGTGTGTGTGTGTGTGTGTGTGTGTGTGTGCGCGCGTACGTGTGTGGTGTGTGTACTCACCTGGAAGTCAGAGTGTATGCCCTGGAAGCGCTCTGCGTCGTGGGCCAGCTGGCAGCGGATGTCGTGGCTGTTGGTGAAGATGCTGTTGAGGTGGGCCCAGGTCCTCTGCACCGACAGCCAGGAGCTGATCACCAGGTCGGCCACCATCAGCCGCCGCTGCCAGCCGCTCACCTCCGCCTGGAAGTACTCCACGTACTTACTCATCAGGATGTTCTGCAGCTGCACCTGAAACACACACGCACACGCACAGGGGCCGGAAGGGTTAAAGGACATCCCATTAGGGATGCACGGGATGGGGAAAATAATACAATTTAAATATCATTTGTGGAAATATTTTACTTTAAATGGTGGTTGCTTTCACACAAAGGTAATTTGGCAAAACACAGTTTTTCATCTTGAAATGTTTTAAATGGAAATTTGTCACTTAAATTCTCATCCCTGCAAATGCGATGCTAATTATGTCACTCTTGTAAACTAAAGTACTACAATGTCTTTAGTATTCCCTTGTGATCCCTAGTTTAAATCGAATCATTTTAAAACGTGGGGATGTTTCCTAAAATTGTGTGCAGTGTACGTGATTGAACTCTTAAAAATGACTTCAGAGAGTCAGCACAGCACACACTCACCTGGTTGTCCTCCAGCGTCTCTATGAGGTTCTCGTCTGCTTTGAGCAGGGGTGTTCCTGTGTTGGCGTGGGTCTCATAGGACAGAGCCATCACGCTCCATGTCTGGGTGATCTCGGCCAGCACCTGACCAACAGTGCAATGTTCTCTATAAGTCTGAAATCTGCTAAACATCTGTTGAATACGCTGAAGTAATTGCTGACACGGAAGCATTTCTCTCACATCGCTATTGTTCAGTGTCTTCACCCCCGTCCTACCTTCTCTATGCCCATCTCCTTCACCGCCTTGTCCACGATGTTCTTCACCTCGTCCTCCACCCGGTGGAGCTGTAGCTCCAGCAGGTCCCCCAGGGTGGTGCTCTCGTTCATCACAAACCTCACCTGATGGGGGGCGGGGAGAGAGAGGGAGAGAGAGTGCAAGCGATAACACACCTGATCGGGTTTCCTTTCGGGTTCATCTCGATAGAGAATAGTCTGAGGTCCTTTTTATGCACTACCAAAATAAAATAAACGAAGTAAATAAATCACTTTCTAATAAAGTTGGCTTACCCATTCCTGAAGCTACTCTGCACAGTCCTGTTTTCCCAACAAGGGTGTTTGTATATACACTGTTCCCAGCCTCACTTGTAAAGTCGCGTTGGTCTGCTGAACGCCTCAATGTAAACGTCAGAGAGGTTTGGAAGACAGAGGTGACAGAGCGGCGGCGTTGGGTTCCCCCGCCCCCCCCCCCCCCCCCCCCCCCCCCCCCCCCCGTACCCCGGTGGTGTTCATCAGCTGCTGCCAGTGCCTCTCGCGGACGGCCGAGTTCTGCAGCTCGTTGACGGCCCTCAGTGAGGTCAGCATGTTCTTCACCGTGGCCTCCAGGCCCGCGTACACGTTCCACACGCGCACCTCCTTATCCAGCGTCTTCATCTCCTGTCCACGCACACACACAGGATCATGGAGTCTGTACACGTTCACTAAGTTGTATTGAAGATGTGTTTGTGAGATGGGTGCACCTTTGCGAACCGCCTGAGCTCCATGTCCATCTGCTCTACGTTGATCTCCTTCCACGGGGTCTTGGTCCACTCCTCTATACTGGTCTGAGGAGAGGAAGATTGAAGCTTTGCATTTGTAACGATGCCCCTTGAAAGAGGGGCAAAGCACAAGGATGAGCTGCACCGAAACACACAACTCAACAATCTAGTGGATACCATCTGTGTTTTGTTCTCTCTTTGGAAATTAAAGTTGAACCTCCATTTCTACCCCCAAGTTCTATTGAATGTATTAGCTATTCAAAACAACACAATTAGAGTAAGGGTTAGGGTAACTAGTAAGGGATAGGGTTATATAGGGAATTACTTTTACGAGACGACCATACAGTTTGAATGTACCTTGGATGTATGTGTGGATTTATACCTTGACAAAGATGACCATGTCCCAGACCGCCTTGACCAGAATGAGGTCAGAGCGACACTGGCGCAGCTGCTTGTAGTCAGGGAAGCTGACCTCAAAAAGGTCAGCCGTGTCCTGCAGCTTCTGCATCTCGGCCTCTAAAGCAGCTACTGATCGATTGGTCTGGAGAGGGACAGAGAGAGAGAGAGAGAGAGAGAGAGAGAGAGAGAGAGAGAGAGAGAGAGAGAGAGAGAGAGGGAGAGAGAGAGAGAGAGAGAGAGAGAGAGAGAGAGGATGTGACATACAGAGCGAGAGTAAGAGACACATTTTTGATATGGCAGCCAATGCCTCAACTCACCTACCCTCGCTCTCTCTCACACACACTAATTCAAACACACACACACACACACACACACACACACACACACACACACACACACACACACACACACACACACACACACACACACACACACACACACACACACACACACACACACACACACACTAATTCAAACACACACACAAAAAGCATACACACACACACTGACGCACACATACAGCACCTTATCATTTATTAACACACCTCATTAAAATTTTACTCAACCAACCTATTTTTTTTTTTTCATTCTGCTGTGCGAGGGCTCGCACTGCTTTAATAAATAGGTATATCTAAACACGTACATTAGCATCAGCACAGATAGACACACAGTATGCATATCCGCCGCCTCACCTTATCAATCATTTTATACGGCTCGCTCACGCTGACTTTGAAGATGACCTCTGTTCGGTACACCTCTCTGAACTCGTGCTGCTTCACCTAGGAAAAACCCCACCAGACATTTGTTTTTCAATTCCCAGCGTGTTGCGCTTCAAATGTATATTGCATAATCTCATCAACATCTCCAGTCGGCAGCCGGACGCAGGGTCAAGGGGGCTGCAGAGGTGGAGAAGGGGAGGTGGGGGGGGGACTGGGAGGCTGGCTGTGGCGTCATACATTATGCAGGGGAGGAGGTGGTGGTGGGGAAACAGAGACGGTGGAGAATGTGATAGCGGGCCCCTCGGTTGAAAGGGGTTTTGGTCACGCTGATACCTCACCGTCGCTCCTCAGCCAGAGGACACGCCGGCACACACTGAGACACGCTGAGGGCTCACCTCGAAGCGGGCGCACTTCCTGCGGATGACCGCCACCTCGTTGGACTGCAGCGGGGCGACTTCGTGCTTCACCGTGAAGGCGATCTTCTTCAGGCTCTTCCACTTCTCAGGCAACTCCTGACAACAGAGGCAAGCAGTGGAAAGAGTTAAAGTGGAAGTAATGTCCATGGAAGCTTCAATCTTATGAGGTGTGAGAGGGAGGAAACAAGTATAAACACGGAAAAACAAGTGTGGCACAAGATAAAGCCCTTATTTAAATGGTTGTTTTTACACTTCCATTTACTGCCGAAAAACAGTGTTGCTCATTAGCACCGTCTTTGATTTTATTATCTTCAATGACAATAGCAATTTAATTCAAAATAATATGTAACACAATTAATACAATAATACAATTATTAAATATAATAATAATCATCTGTTAAAAAAAAGTTTTGTGAGACTTGTGGTTAGACTTAGGTATCCCTTCCCTTTACCGTTACTTTAGCTCGCCAACCCTTATTGTAACCCTTGTTATTGTTACCCTAGCCCTAGCCCCCTATGCTAATGTTATATCATAATGCTTAATACCGCCTTAACTATTGTTTATTAATGGTCAGTTAATGAACTCTCATTGTAAGGTGTTACTGTATGGAGGTAGCCTGTGTGAATGGGGTTGTGCGTGCGTGTTTGTGTGCACTCTTCTCCACCCCACCTCCAGCTGGGCGTACACGCTCTCGGGGAGCTGCTGGCCGTAGGTCTTCAGCAACTCGGCCGTGGACATCAGGGGCTTGAAGTGCTGCTCCGTGCTGATCTGCCGGTCCCTGATGGCCATCAGGTGGCCCATGATGTCCACCAGGCCCGCGTAGTCCCCGTCAGACACCTTGCTGCCCAGACCCTGCACCGCGTCGTGGACGAAGGAGGACAGGTCCCTCACACTGGGGAAGAGAGGGCCAGAGGGGGAGGGGGGAGAGAGGGCCGGAGGGGGAGGGGGGAGAGAGAAGGTCATAGGGGGAGGGGGGAGAGAGAGGGTCAGAGGGGGAGGGGGGAGAGAGGGCCAGAGAGGGAGGGGGCAAATTTCTTGCATATTTCTGAACTTTATCATATAGATTTTTTTATCTGTGTCTGGTGGGGTGTGTGTAATTATCTATTTCTAT
>NC_044055.1:20104089-20109089 GCF_902167405.1 Gadus morhua | reverse complement strand
CTATCTCAAATAAATCACAAAAATATTATTAGTATGAGCGACCTGTTGATGAAAACAAACTAGACCTTACTTGCCCTCTTCTACCATAGAGCCAAGTGAGTGAACTTCAACCAACCATATAGAGAGTCTCTCTCTTGGAGTAGAGGTGGAGGGCTGCTTTGGGGATGTTGTGGTTCTTCAACATGCTCAAATACTTCACCTCCCTCAGCACGGAAGTCAACTAAGTGCGAGAGGGAGAGGGAGATAGGGAGGGAGAGAGAGAGAGAGAGAGAGAGAGAGAGAGAGAGAGAGAGAGAGAGAGAGAGAGAGAGAGAGAGAGAGAGAGAGAGAGAGAGAGAGAGAGAGAGAGAGAGAGAGAGAAATTATGCCTCATAATCAATGTATTCTTCAAGGTGCTGTATTATTAAGTTACCCATATGATCAAAAGAGTGGCTCAAATCAAAGACAGACTGTTTGATATCCTTTATAAGCAAAGATGCATGATTTGCAAACTGCATACTGAGCATATTTTTCACGTCTTGTGCCATATGTGACAGTAGATTCTAGCATTAATTCTACTTGACTTAATTTGTTTAGTATGTAAGTATGGTATGTCTGCAGCAGTACACCAACACCTACCACGACCCTCTGCATCTCCTGGGTCTGCGTACCTCATACATGTTTCATAAGCCCATCCTACTAAGTGGTGAATGCCTAGATAGCGTCCTGCAGTCTAAGCCCTTACGGCGGGGTTGAAGTTGACCCTGAACAGGCCCGTGTCCGGGTCCAGGGTGAGCAGGTGTTCCTGGAGGTGAGTGTGGCAGACCTCCTCTAGCCCCTGGGTCCACTCGGAGAACAGCTCCTCGTCGTGGTGGTCTAGGACCTCCAGCAGGCGCTCACACTTCCTGAACACATCCTGCGCCTCCACCGACCCCAGGGGCCTGGGGGGGGGGGAGGGGGGGGGGAAGCAGGCGGGCACACGGAGAGAAAGATACAGTGACGCCGTATTTATCACAGTATTTATGACACCCAGAGGGGACGTCGGCTATAAGAAGTAAGGGGTTCAGTTTTAGAGGGACATAAATGTTGACTGCATGTGTCTGATAGTATTTGCGGTTTATAACTTTTTGTTATCTGTGTGTCACGCTCTGATTTGTTTCCGCCTCACTTGTAATCTCTCCGTGCAGTTGTTGTTGTTTTTACAATCGGGTTGTGCAGTGATAGTGACTGTTTTATCTCCCGTTTTGATTGTATGATTTGATTGTCCTCGGCCTCACCTGTAAGACGCTCTGGATTAAAGTTTGACGTGACAGGTCTTGTGTAGAACTGTAGTTCAATTGGTAAGGCATGCCATAAACAGTGGCAGGGTATTATTCCCACTGGGGTTACACATGGTGCCTGTGTGTGTGCGTGTGTGTGTGTATGTGTGCGTGTGTGTGTATGCATAGTACGTGTGCATGCACGTGTGTGTCTATGTGTGTGTGTGTGTGTGTGTGTGTATGTATGTGTTCCTGTGTGTGTATGTGTGCGTGTGTGTGTGTATGTGTGCGTGTGTGTGTATGCATACGTGTGCATGCGTGTGCGTTGTCTGTGTGTGTGTGTGTGTGTGTGTGTGTGTGTGTGTGTGTGTGTGTGTGTGTGTGTGTGTGTGTGTGTGTGTGTGTGTGTGTGTGTAAGTGCCAGGGCGGGGTCCCTACAGGTGGGCCAGCTGGTTGAGGCTGCTCCTGTTACTGAGGACGCAGCCTCGGAGCTCCTGGGAGCGCTTGAGGTTCCCGGCCACCTCGGGCAGGTTCTTACCCAGCGCTGCACAGCCATCCTTAAGCTGAGACACACAACACACAGCGCACGGCTCAGTGCTCAACACACAGCTCACTGCTCAACATACAGCTCACAGCTCACTGCTCAACACACAACACACTGCTCAACATACAGCTCACAGCTCACTGCTCGCAGGGCTGATAACTCATCATTCAGCGGTCCTACTCACTGGCCTTGAGTACTATTACTGATATGCAATATAAGATCAACTTGATACACTCCGTACACGTTATGAATAAAAAAACGATTATAAAATAATACATTGACACAATTCATGCTAAAAAAAAGTAACTTGTTATAATGTACGTACCTTGTTATAATGTGGTAAAATAGTGCCTGAAATTAGAATAACACAATCTCCAGATGCTAGCCGAGTCTGGCATCATTATACACCCAAGGGGATCAAACAAGCATCTCGAGTTATCTTACCATACCTAAACGCTCCTTTCATACATTCATATGAAACAGAATCTTTCTCTGTTGTGGCTTCTGAAAGACGTTTAGACATTCTTGACTTGAAGAGAATTTTCCGGTGCCCTCATGCTATCTAATGGATGACCTTCCCCTCTGTACCATTCGCCCGGCCCCCTACCATCTTCCTGTGCTGGTCCAGGATCGTCTGGCAGTGGTCTATCTCCTGGCTGAACATTGCCAGCAGCACGCTGTAGTTGGGGGAGAACAGCTGGTGGATCCGCGGTCGCTCCAGCAAAGTGCCAAAAATCTGCAACAGCTGAACACGACCAAATACAAATGAACAGATGAATCACCCGGCGTTGAATATTCATACCATGATTTGTTGTAATGTAACCAAGTTGTGAGATTAATACGTGATAGTTAGGAAGTCATTTATCTGCTAGATGGGAAATTGCAAGATCTTTGCTAATTGTATTATTTAGCAGTCATTTTGCAGAAACTACCGAAATAAACTAACATTGAATTAAGATACATGCAATTAATGAAGAGCTAGTGCAACAGTGTAAGAGACATTGGGACAACAAGCCCGGCTCCCTTTAGCTTGAGGTGGAACACCTTAACCACTGCTGCCCTCTCCAGTTTTCAACCAAATAACCATTCAAAGCGGTCGGTGGTGCTGCAGGCCAACCTTTAGAGTGGACTCCAGTCCCTTGGAGTGCTGGAAGGCCAGATTGAGGACAGTTCCAAGCCTCTGGTCGAAATCTTTGCTTTGCTCCATGAAGCGCCTGTAGTTCTTGAGGAAGTCCTGGACAGAAAATGACACAAAGTCATTTTGGAGACATTTTGGTCCAAAGTGAATGGCACGGTTTATTTTAAAGATGGATCTCATGAGAAGCAGTTAGAGGTTAGACAAAATACACCTGCTGAAGGATGACTGGTAGACTACAGGTGTTGAGGTTTGAATTCAAAACCATACAGCTGAAAACCACCCCAAAAGCACAAGAATATCCCTGTAGCGCCATATGTACGAGTATTTCATTCATTTTTGCAAACATTCCGATCCAATCCAACACAAGAGTAAAGACTGCTGAATGACGACATGTAGGCTTCAAGCGTTGGGGTTTGAATCCTGCCCCTTAACGCCTCGAGTAGAACACCCTAGAGACACTGGACTATCCCGTTAGCGCCGTATGTATGAGTACTGTCCTGCCCACCTCCTTGGTGTAGTCCAGGGGGTCGTATTTGCTCTCTCGGAGGGCCCTCCATCGGTCGTGGAACTCCTCGTTCATGGTGAACACCATCTCCCCCAGCAGCTTCCCCCTGGAGCCCCCCAGCTCCACCCTCTCCAGCTTCAGGAAGTCCAGCGCACACGCAAACAGCTCCTGGGGGTCACAGGTCAAAGGTCACGGCCCTGGGAGTCCAGCTGTATAGCACCATGCAAGATGTTCAAGTGTCCAGACCTATATCGAAGAAAAAGGGCTTTTTGTGTCTATAAATTCCATAAACATGAATAAATAAATAAATGAAAATATTATTTGAAAACTGTTCTGTATAGCAAGGAATTTTTGAATATATTTAGAAATTAAATCAACAATATACTAGTAACTCAAATATAATAATAATAACACAAAATGAAATCTGAAATTGCCAACAGAAAAGCGCGCCCACCTCTATCTTGAGCAGCCGGTCCAGGACGCGGTCGGTGCGCTGGAACACCAGAGAGGCAGGGAAGTCCCACAGCTTGACGGCCTGCCCAGGCTGATAGTACTGGGAGATCCGCTGGCGGTGAGCGTGGAAAAGACGCTTGAAGCTTTGGAGGGCTGAGATGGCCGTCTGGACCCTCTCCACCCCTTCCTCCAGCTCCATCTTGAACAGCTCCTCTGGGATCAGGTAGACAATGGCCTGCAGGACCATCACATACACAGGGAAGGTAATGATCGCTCTAATGAGTTCAAGAATCTGACAATTATAATTATAAACAGTGGAAGAAATGTAATTTGTTTTCGATTTTTGGAAGAAACTGTTTGAATGCTCAGTGAAGGTTGATTCAGATTGTTATATTCTGCCTAAGAATCTGAAAACTTTTCTGCTAAAATATAACAAATGGCTCACATATTTTGGAACAAACAATAAAAAATGTCAGTGTAGGTTCATTCAGATCTGAATTTTGTTCTTCTAAAATAAAATAAAAGGGAACTTGAGAAGATTTTTCACATTCTGACCAAGGGCTAAAGAGGAGCTTTCAGCTTCAGTATGTAACAGTACATTTCCACTTCCTCCTCCATGAAGAGTTGGACGGCTGGGTGCGGAGGCTCCCCACCTTCTCGATGAGCATGTTGCAGAACTCCTGCAGCAGCAGCACCATGCGCTGCGGGCAGCAGTAGTGCTGCGAGCGGCTCCACACCAGGCACAGCGTGTGGAAGAGCGGGGCCAGCAGGGACTCCACCTGGGGGAAAGCCTTCTCCTCCAGGCTGCTGATCAGCCGCCGGAGGGGCCGCAGGTACAGGTCGATGTCCTCCGCCTCCAGCACGGCTGACACCAGAGGCAGAACGTACATCCTGTTAGTACAGGCGTTACACTCCAATAGGGCTGCTGCTGTGATACAGTTAGCGCAGCTTTAGGCCATTTGTAGCAGTAGGGGGCGCCTTCACAGAGATACATCAAACAACGTACCACTAATACACGTGGGATTAGTGCAGCTTTAAATCTGAAAATTAGAAGCAGTAGTTGTTTGGTGTAAATATGTGTGCTTGCACAAAATAATATATATTTTTCCATTGTAAACATTA
>NC_044055.1:20096589-20099089 GCF_902167405.1 Gadus morhua | reverse complement strand
TCGTTAGCGCTATCGTGTTCAGATAGGCCTATTTAATATGTCTGACGGTGACATCGATTTTCTGGAAACCTTAACATTCAAGTACTAAGATGAGAATAAATCAGTGCATTGAGTTTGAGCTGTTGCCTTATCCAGCTGTCCAATAGAGCATGACATTTGACATTAACATTAGTAAAATGTTATTATTTGAGGTGTTCACTGTTTCAGTGCTGTCTATTTCCCTGCCAAAGCTCAAATCAAGCTCACATTGAGAGAGATTTGAGACTGGCTCATAACCTTACACAGTTCAGCTCATTGTTATTATCTTCTCACTGAAAGAATGTTCCATCGTTTTCATCCGCCATGCATTCACCATGTTGGCTTTCAACCATAGTGCTGGTATAATAGTGAATGTGTGAACGTACATGACCTTTGGAGACTCATGTCTTTATTCTTAAACTATGGGGTTCAGCCGACACCCTCCATGGGAAATCCTCATTGTTTAACCCGTTGGTCGGACGACATGCCGATAAGCCATGGCCGTGGTCCAGAGAAATTTGTCTTTTGTCGAAATTGTAATTCCGCGCCTCGCTGTTTGTGGATAAACACAAGCTCCAACGCAGTGGGGAGGGCAGCCCCACATATTTATTGTGTGTGTGTGCGGTGTGTGTGTGTGCGGTGAGTGTGTGTGTGTGTGTGTGGTGTGTGCATGTTTATTTTATTGCTTTATATGAGGATGTGAGAGTGTGTGTGTATCTGTTTGTTGTTGTATACTGATGTATTTCTAAGAGAAAGAGGTTGCTGTTTATATCTGTGTGTGTGTGTGTGTGTGTATCTGCATGTATGTATGCGTTTGCATGTGATTCTGAGCGAGTGTGTATCTATTTATGCATGGATGTATGTTTGCATAAGAGAGAGAGAGGGGGAAGAGGAGAGCGAACCGGTCTGCACACGCATGTCTGTGTTCGTGACTGAATGCTGCAGTGCGTGCATGTGTGCATGTGTGTGTGTGTATGCGTGCGTGTGTGTGTGTGTGTGTGTGTGTGTGTGTGTGTGTGTGTGTGTGTGTGTGTGTGTGTGTGTGTGTGTGTATGTGTGTGTGTGTTTGTCTGTGTGTGTTTGTCTGTGTGTGTGTGTGTGTGTGTGTGTGTGTGCATGTGTGCTTTTGTGTGTGTGTGCATGTGTGTCTGTGTGTGTGTGTGTGTGCATATGTGTTTTTGTGTGCGTGCGTGTGCATGTGTGTCTATATATGTGTGTGTGTGTGTGTGTGTGTGTGTGTGTGTGTGTGCCTCTGGTTTATCTGTCTGTCTCGTCTGGACTGACCACAGACCCCGGGCCGGGCCGGTTGCGTCCTTTGGGTGTCTCCACATACTGTAGCTAAGCCCGTTGGAGCCTGCTGACAGCACAGGCTCTCTCTGCTGCTGCTGCCCATCTCGCTCTGACCTCACGCCCAATGTCACTCAGTCTCCTCAGGGAGGGAGGGGAGGAGGGGAGGAGGAGGGAGAGAGAGAGAGAGAGAGAGAGAGAGAGAGAGAGAGAGAGAGAGAGAGAGAGAGAGAGAGAGAGAGAGAGAGAGAGAGGGAGAGACCACAGGAGATTTTAGCATGGGGACTAAAGCGTGAGTTAGTGTGCAGGGAGTGTGTGTGTGTGTGTGTGTGTGTGTGAGTGTGTGTGTGTGTGTGTGTGTGTGTGTGTGTGTGTGTGTGTGTGTGTGTGTGTGTGTGTGTCTATTGGTGTGTGTTTGATGGGGGAGTGCATGGAGGGGAATAGTGTAGGAGAGAGGGAAGCTACTTCTAAGCATACTGATGAGGGACCATGGTATGGATAGAGAGGGAGAGAGAGAGAGAGAGAGAGAGAGAGAGAGAGAGAGAGAGAGAGAGAGAGAGAGAGAGAGAGAGAGAGAGAGAGAGAGAGAGAGAGAGAGAGAGAGCGAGAGAGAGAGAGAGAGAGAGAGAGAGAGAGAGAGAGAGAGAGAGAGAGAGAGAGAGAGAGAGAGAGAGAGAGAGAGAGAGAGAGAACTGGGCGGTGAAAGTGATCACAGGGGTCCAGGAGTGGAAGCGAGAGATCATGGTTAGTTCCATGGTGTCCTGCAGTGGCTTTAGAAGGACTGGTTGGAGAATAATGTCAACAGGAAAAGGATAGAGAGCAAATTCTAGGTTAGGGTTAGGGTTAGGGTCACAGTCGCTAATCGTATAACAAATGGGGATGGTATTTGTTCAGTAGAGTAACTAACCAAAATTACTCAGTAAGCATTATTTTTTATAAATGCTAATTGTATGTTAGGAAATCCAATACTTATCCATTAGTTTGAAGCAGACAGTACTACTCACCCACCCAGTTCTACCACCTGTTTTTTAGAGGGAGCTGCTGTCACCATCTTCACCAGGTTGGTTTATCGGGGTGGCTGAACCATTTGTATCCGTTCACATGTGAAATGTCAATCTCTTCCTACCCTTCGCTCGGTCTTCTCTCTCCAGTCCAAAAAATAAATGAAGAAAACTGAATTGAAGAATTGATTCAA
>NC_044055.1:20071589-20079089 GCF_902167405.1 Gadus morhua | reverse complement strand
CTTCCCCTCATCTTGTCCCCATCTCTCTCCATCATCTCTCCTCTCCTCATCCCCCTGATCGCCTTCCTCCGCTTCTCCTTTCATCTCCTCCTCCTCCCCCTCCTCTACCTCTCCCTCTCTCCTCAACCTCTTTATCCCTATCATCACATTTCTCCTCCTCTCCTCTCCTCTCATCTCAGCTCCTCCTCCTCTTCTCTCCCTCTCTCCTCAACCCTGTTTATCCCTCTCGTCACGTTTCTCCTCATCTCTGCTCCTCTCTCCTCATCTTCTACTCATTTCCTCTCACTTTCTCTTCTCTCCACTCTTCAGGCTCATCACCACCACCCCCTTCGCTTGCTCGCTCGCTTACTCTCTGGGGGCACATGAATACCAGCTGATTACAGACCTGTCCTTTGCGCTGCATGTGTGTGAGTGTGTGTCGAGGGGCATGTGTTCGTGTGTGTGTGTGTGTGTGTGTGTGTGTGTGTGTGTGTGTGTGTGTGTGTGTGTGTGTGTGTGTGTGTGTGTTTGTGTCTGTGTGTCTGTGTGTCTGTGTGTGTGTGAACATTGTTGATAATGCATATGTGCATATGATACAATATGATATGATGTATATAAATATATATACCCGTCTGTGTAATTCTCTGTGAAAATATAGCAATTATATGTAGAAATATGTATTTTCTCTGTTTCTCTGTGTTTTTTGTGTGTGTGAATGCACATGAATGTGTTTTCCCATGTGCCGCCTGCGTGTGTTTGGATATTTGTCGCCCCTCTCTGATGATAATTGTAGTGCGAAAGGGTTTTGGTGCAGAGGAAGGCTAACATGGGTGGGATGATGTTGAAGCAATCATTGGCTGGTATTTTTACCAGAGCCCTGAAGTAGCCCAGTCTTTACCCGAGGCATTCAGGCAGACAGCCCGGTGATGGTGGGGATCTTTGTGCTTATCTCCACATCTCAGCGAATCTCATCATTACTTTTGTATGGGCTGATTTGCTGTTTGTCTCTGCGTGTCATTCATCCACACTGGATTGGATGTTAAAAGCCACTGAAGATGGCGAAGAAAAATGTTCCATTGAACGCTTTTTTGTTCACCTGGAGCCAAAAAAAATAAATAAAAAAGATTGACAAAACGTGTTATGGATGAGTCGAACATACACATATATTAATTTGAAAAGAAATTTGGCGCAAAAAATAAAGAAAAGCTTTCATCTCAATGCAGCGTGAAGTATTCCTCCAGGCTTTCTGCGGATTCACACGTATCATTAACACCACCACCATGTCATTAAAAAATGGCAGGGAGGAGACGCAACTTGATTGGCTGGCTGACCTTTAAAGGGTGCTTGACATGTTTAAAAATGAACAAAGACTGTAAGCGGCCGAACCCAAATTAGTTTTACTGGAAACAATAACTGCAAACCATATAAATATGTTTGGCCGTTAAAACAAAAGGGAGAGTTATGGGAATGTGGCACCTGAAAGAAATCAGGGCGATGACCGCAGAGCTTTAATTTCACTGTCAGAGTTCCTCTTAAAAAACGTCCGCTTCTCCTCTTAAAATGTCCAATCACATCAAGCCATGTCTCTGTATGTCGTAATGTTGGCAATCGCCAGTAATGGCAGCGGCAGTCGTTGTATTCCACTCAGGTTAACCCTTCACATCCTCATTCCTCCTGGTTAAAAGACCTTCTTCTTCAAAAGAGAATATCCCATTCGTGGCTCTGAAGTTAAGAAAAGTAAGGAAAGGGACATTTTAAAGCTAGAAAGTTGATGGCAATTTTACCAGCTCACATTTAAAAAGGGCCCTCTATTCACTCGGCATGAATGGCTGACTTTGAACAGCAGCCATTTTGGAGCACGGAGTCCTTTTAGTGGGCTGGCCATTGTCACTTCAAAGGAGACGAGTGGTTCCTCTCTCTGTGGCTCTCTAGCCTCACAAATGATGCCTTGTAAAAAGAGGAAAAATTAATGGTGGAATTGTACGTGATTGGAATAAAAGATAGCAAGAAGCGGAAGAGGGAAGGGGAAGAGGAAGAAGAGAGCGGTAAACAGACGGTAATAAGGAAATCCCTCAGAGCTCTTCGGAAGTACCCAAGATCTCTCCTTAAAGAGAACTAGAGCCTTGTTTTTGAGGGCGGAAAAAACAAATGAGGTGACAGAAACGAAAGGCACGTCAGCCTTCAATTACCCAACAGCAATCGGCATCACAACACAAATGAAGGAGCAGCTCAATGGATTCAGGGACAAATAACAAAGTCTTCCAAAACGTCTGCCATCTTCAGGCAAACCGAAAATCAACACAAGACAGATAGGAGGACAAAAGGGTACTAAGGACACCAGTATTATTCAATGATACGTTATTGATCCGATGCTAAATTCCTCTGGGGCCAGCTGAACAGCTGAAACTAGCAAACAGGCAGACAGGCAGAAGTCCCCCAAAAAGGTTGCAGAGTACCATGAACCCACGTGGCGTCGGGAGCGAACCATACATCTATTCCTTTTTCCTAGCAGAATGTCCTCCATCCTGCCGGACTCTCCTGACACCGGCCAAGCATAATTAGCACCTCAGTGAGTCTCTTTACATAGGCCAATGGCAGACATCATCACTGCCGTTGCGCCGGCCCCCCTGGTAAATAAGGGGCCGCCCCGCGGTGGTGATTCAACGTCGTTAGCCAACGCGGCCGGCTAGGAGCATTAGGGACGCCACATTACACCACACCAAGCCATGGCACTAATGATCTGGAAAACTAGAAAGCACCTCCTAGCCATCCCTCACACACTGGACCCTATAGAGCCACAGCAGCCCCCCCCCCCTCACCCACCCTGGCCGTCTCTCAACCCCCAAAAAGAAAAGGAGGGAAGAAAGATAGCCAGCAGGTCGACAAATGTGTTCACAAAGCGGTGTGTGTGCGGGGTCACGACTGGTACCACGGTGGTAAGGCAACCAAGAGGGGATAGCAGCACAACACAATAATGGGTTTGCTCTAAGCCTTCGGCTCCGCCACCCCTCCCCCACGGTAACAATGCATTCAGCGCAGGTGTCCTCCCAAAGAGGCTTTAGGAGCACCACGCACTAGGAAGGGATCGGGGCTGCTCCGCGGCTAAGAGATGGGCCCTGATCCGTCTGTGATGTGGGCCCGGCCTTCCACCCTACCCACCCCCGGAGGATGCTGTGCTTTCGGACATGAAATAACATGGCGACAAAACAGCCATTTACTGACAAACATCTGGCATTGGCTCACGTTTGTGAAGGCACTGATATAGCCTGCAGAAGAGGGTTTGTGAGTGTGTGTGTCTGTGTGTGCCCAGTCTTAACACAAAGTATCGAGCGCTCTTTGTGTGACTAAGCCTGTGCGTGTCAGAGCGTGTGTGTGCGTGTGTGTGTGTGTGTGTGTGTGTGTGTGTGCTTATGGAGGTGTGTATGGACATATTTGTGCATGAGGGGGCAATGGTTAAGTGGTCCCCAGTATGGGTGCCCCCCCCCCCCAACGCACACACACATCAAGGCTATCATCATCCCACCTTCTGGTGTAATCTGCCCTCTGACAGCCAATTTCAGCCTAAATGAATGCCCCCTCATTTCAAGCACCCCCCCAACCCCCCTCTCTCTCCCCTTACCTCCATACATAGCTCCTGGCATCCATCGCCCTGATGAGCACATGTCTATGTCACACCTCCTTCTCTCCTGCTGCCTTCTCTTCTCATCTCATTCCCTTTCATTTCTATTTCTTTCCCCTCCTCCTCTCCAGTCCTCTCCCCTCCTCGACCATCCTCTCCTTCATCCTCCTCTCCTCTGTTCTCCTCCCCTCCACTCCCTTCCTGTCTCCTCCTCTCATCTCCTCCCCTTCACTCCCCTCCTTCTCCTCCTCTCATCTCATCTCCTCCCCTCCCCTCCTTTCTCCTCCTCTCATCTCCTCCCCTTCGCTCCCCTCCTTTCTCCTCCTCGCCCATCCTCTCCTTAGCCCCTGATATTAATTAGCATGTTCTACGATCCTAATCTGATAGACAAAGAACAGACGAAGAAGTGTGTGTGTGTGTGTGTGTGTGTGTGTGTGTGTGTGTGTGTGTGTGTGTATAAGTGGTTTTTTTTTTTGCATCAGGGTCGTGTGCTGCCTGCTAATGGCTACTGTATTGTAGACCTCTTGCCCCCTTTCTTCCTTGTCCTGTCCCTCGCATCAGAAAGAGAAAAAAGGAAGGACGAGAACAACGGCTACTGAAGCCAGAGAGACAAAAACACGTGAGCTACAGAGAAAGACCCCGAGAAGAGAGAGATTTCAGGGTATTATTTAGTCTGAAAGGTGAATGTGCGGAAAAAAACCAACGGGCTTCTCTCTTTGGTTTTCCTCACAGAAGTGGAACTCATTTCCACATCATTTTCATAACAAAGCGGTGGACAAAGACGAGGGCGCAGTGACCAATGCCCCGTAATCATGTGTTCTTCCCGCTGTCTCTCTCCCCCCAGCCTGACTCATGTCTGTCACATGTCGCGGTAGAGGTGGCGCTCGCTAGAGGAGAGCCTCGACACACAACTCCGACGCTCTTCATATAAAATGCGCCGAGAAAAAAAAAAAAAAAACAGCCGCGGAAGAAGTGTATGGCAGGAACGCGGTGGCCAGCGAAGACAATTAGATGCACCATCTGCCGCCTCCCCCGCCGTCCCCTTATGTAACGGCCCCACATATCAGCCAGGACAGTTGGGTAAATGCCACGGGCGCCAGCTATTATGGTTCTGCGTTGGTTTTGGAATAAACTAGCGTGAAGAGTATGTGCGGCGAGAGAGACGGAGGGAGCTGGTCGATGCCGCCGGGGGCCCGATGCGGTCACAGAACTTATGATTTGGAGAGGTAGCTGGTACGGTGTGAGTCCGGACGCTGTGAGGTAGGGGTTTAATGAGCAGGGGCGGGCGGGGTCGTTAGCCTGATTAAAGGACGGGGAGAGGGGGGGGGGCATATGTTGGAGTCACACTGGAGGGCCCACGACCAGAAGAGGACAATATGGCTCAGATTCAGAGGAACAATTGAGATAGCCTTTTTTTATTTTCCTTCTGCTGTCGTACACGGAGCCAGCCATAGAAGTGATTCCTTCATTCCTCCGCTCTCCCTCTCTTGTTCTCCCTCCCCGTCTGTCCGTCTCCGTCTGTCTCTCTCTTCCTGGGTTCATCCCTGTCCCTTTTTATGGCTGGCGCATGTCTTTGTGTGCGTGTGTGTGTTTTATTGTGTTCTCCCTATGTAGATGTGTTTAAACCTCATCGATCATCCTCGCCTTGTATATTTATGGCTTGCATTATTATTCCTATTCGCTGCTTTTACATTTGCTGATGGTTAACCTGTTGACCTCTATCAACACACCACCACCACCACCACCACCACCACCACCACCACCACCACCACCACCACCACCACCACAACTATCAACACACCACCACCACCACCACCACCACCACCACCACCACCACCACAACTATCAACACACCACCACCACCACCACCACCACCACCACCACCACCACCACAACTATCAACACACCACCACCACCACCACCACCACCACCACCACCACCACCACAACTATCAACACACCACCACCACCACCACCACCACCACCACCACCACCACCACCACCACCACCACCACCACCACAACTATCAACACACCACCACCACCACCACCACCACCACCACCACCACCACCACCACCACCACCACCACCACCACCACAACTATCAACACACCACCACCACTACCATCACCACCACCACCACCACCACAACTATCAACACACCACCACCACCACCACCACCACCACCACCACCACCACCACCACCACCACAACTATCAACACACCACCACCACCACCACCACCACCACCACCACCACCACCACCACCACCACCACCACCACCACCACCACCACCACCACCACAACGATCAACACACCACCACCACCACCACAACTATCAACACACCACCACCACCACCACAACTATCAACACACCACCACCACCACCACCACCACCACCACCACAACTATCAACACACCACCACCACCACCACCACAACTATCAACACACCACCACCACTCCCACCACTCCCACCACCACCACCACCACCACCACTGCCATCACCACCACCACCGTCATCCCCTCTACCACCCACAAACTATCCGTGCCCTTCTCCGCCACACTCCACTCTTTGAATCAGGAAGAATTAACCTTTCGGAAGAACAATATCATTACAAGCATGGATGCCTCCTACTCCCCATGTGTGTATGTGTGTGTGTGTGTGTGTTTGTGCTTGGGTGTGCGTGTGCGTGTGTATGCGTTAGTAAGTGTGTCTAAGCATGGGTGTATGAATGTGTGTGTCTGTAGGTATGTTTATCTTTTTGTGCCTTATTAGTGTGTGTGTCCGTGTAGCTATGTGTGCGAGTGTGTCTGTTTGTATCCGAGCCTGTTTGCGGTGTGCATGTGTGTGGGGGTGAGGCTTCTCTGCGTAAGCGCATTAGAGCCTAAAAGACCTTTCCATGGGGACAACACCGATGCAGCCTTTTTGTCTTCTCCTCTTGTTCCAGATTACTGTTTGTTTTATTAATGTTATGGTAATCTGTCTCTCTCTCTCTCTCTCTCTCTCCCTCTCTCTCTCTCTCCCTCAGTCTGTCTCTCTCTCTGTCTCACCGTGTCTCTCTCTCGCTGGCTCCCTGGGTCCCTGGCGCCCCAGAAAATGTGGGGGAACTCAGCGGCCACCCATTGATCTAGGTGGCTCCAGAGACCCGCACCACTCAGCCAGTTTCCCACCGTGTCAATCTTTTATGAATGCTGCTGGCGGGAAGGGTCCCCTCAGGACTCCTCTGCAGACAATGTCCCAAACAAAAAGGGCTGGGAAACGTGGCACAGCCCTGGGCGGGAGGGCGGCCATTGTGCTGCTGCTGCTGCTGTGGCTAGTGTGTTTCTCATTACGAAGGGGATGGAGGGGGGCGGGGGGGGGGGGGGGGCGGGGGGGGGGGGGCTGTTTACACGGCCATGTTTTTGATTTTTTTCAACCGTTGGTCGACTGATCTACAATAGAATGCCCTGGGGCCGAACGCATGGAGGAATTAGTGTGATGAGTGAGTCAATTTGCGTTTGGTGCACGTGTGTTAGTGAGTGTATGTGTGTGTGTGTGTGTGTGTGTGTGTGTGTGTGTGTGTGTGTGTGTGTGTGTTTGTGAGTGTGTGTGTGTGTGTTAGTGTACATGACTGCCTGTGTTTCGACCTCACCCCCATACGGTACATTTCCAAGGGAAAAAGGTTTATAATTAGAACTCAATGTGGAGCAGCCACTTTACACAAATGCGGTGAACTCTTTTTTTTTTGTGATGTCGTTTTTTGCTTTCATCATTGAATTGGGATGGAGCTGTGAGCCTTAGAGGACATGGTCACCTTGACTACAAACACACAAACTCAGGCACCTGTTCACCATTCACACACACACATACACACACACACACACACACACACACACACACACACACACACACACACACACACAC
>NC_044055.1:20055533-20058033 GCF_902167405.1 Gadus morhua | reverse complement strand
TGTGTGTGTGTGTGTGTGTTTGTGTGTGTATGTGTGTGTGTGTGTGTTTTCGGCAAACGGGTATTTGTGTGTGTGTGTGTGTGTGTGTGTGTGTGTGTGTGTGTGTGTGTGTGTGTGTGTGTGTGTGTGTGTGTGTGTGTGCGTGTGTCTGTGTGTGTGTGTGTGTGTATGTATGTGTGTGTGTGTGTGTGTGTGTGTGTGTTTTCGCCAAACGGGTATATGTGTGTGTGTGTGTGTGTGTGTGTGTGTGTGTGTGTGTGTGTGTGTGTGTGTGTGTGTGTGTGTGTGTGTGTGTGTGTGTGTGTGTGTGTGCGTGCGTGTGTGTGTTATTGTCTGTGTTGGTTTGAGGGTGAGTGGGACTATTAGTATGTTTCCAACAGCCCCTTTTAAACATGAATAAGTAATGCATGCAGCGTGTCATTTGAAATGGGCGAGAAAGAGGGCCAAGAGAGAGTGTGCAAGGTCAACCTTTCAACATCCCTCTTCTTCACCACGGACCCCTGACAGAAGTCGACGGAGGCGCCCACCACCGCCAGAGACAAGTCCACCACGGGGAAAACGCTTTATAACGGCCCCTCTCACTCAACCGCTCCCCCGTGTGTGTGGGCGTGCATGTGTGTGTGTGAGGAGGGGTGGTGGTGGTGTTGGGGGGTCTGTCTATGCATTGTCTGCCATGTGTGGGACTGCTTGAATGTGGATGTGGATATTTGTGCGTGTGTGTGTGTGTGTGAAGAGGAGAGAGTGTGGGAGTGTGTGTCTGTGTGTGTATGTGTATTCATGTGTGATTGTATAGTGTGGAATTGCGTGTGTGTGCATGCATGGATATGTGTGCGCATCTGTATTTATGTTGGACAGCTCCACTTCCCCATAGCACTGGCTAATCCGCCCAGCCGTCCAACGGATGATACGAACCCCAAGGTCAAGGTAAACGCATTAACAAAATGCATTTCCACATCCATTGAATAGCTCACTAAATGAACACCTCGGGCTGCTGTTAGGGCTACATTAATTGTGTGTGTGTTTGATGACGTTCCCCTCTGAGCCACATGCCTGCGTCTCATCCTACTACTGATAATATAACTGTGGATGTACAATCCAGATCCATACTCTTTTGAATGACTTTCCAATGCAAATTATTTGAACATTAAAAACATACAAACAGGTCGTCACCAAGGTAACTGGACCAAAACCGCTCTAGGTCTTGGCGGCCCCCCAGGTCCTCTACTGGGGTCTGGGGGTGTCCTCTAACTTGCGGGGGGTGGTCCGGTAGCTGTGATGGGTCAGGGACTACCGTTCGGGAGAGGCAGAGGGCGGGGGGGGGGCGTTGTCCTCCTCCGGCCAGCCGACAAACGAGCTGCCGCCGTGCCGTGATTTATCGGAAGTTCGTGACCACAATTATATTTACCCCGACTACCGCCGCTCCATCACGCTCCTGTCCCAAACCACGCTCTCCGAGGGGCCGTAAAGCTGTCGGACGTACCCTGATTTGTGGCGCTATTCTCCTCCCAATGGCTCATGCCACGCGTGTGTGTGCGTACGCCGCCGTGTGTACCTGTGTGTGTGCGCATGTGTTTTTGGGTGCATCTTGGTTATGTGTGTGTGTGTATTCATACATATCCGTGTGGAAGTGTGTGTCTGTATCTGTGTGTGTTTGCGTGGGTGTGTGTACATTCATGCCTACATGCCCGTGTGCGTTTGTGTGTGTCTGAGTCTGTGTGCGTGTGTATGCGTGTGTGTGTGTGTGCACGGTGTATCAGCCACCTCCACTGTTTTGTTAAGGCTCCAATTATGAAGGCGATTTGTTCCGTGTTCCAGCTTTACTGGGATGACCTAATTTCCTCATTGAGTGAAGAAAGGCTGAAAAAAATGGAAATAGACTAACCAGTGGCTCTCTTCCTCCTCTCCTCCTCTCCTCTGCCCCCCCCCCCCCCTCCCCCCTTTCTTGTTCCTCTGCATGAAGCTGCATTCATCCACAAGATGACAAAACAGTGCCCTGTCATGCATTCCAGCAGTGACAGCGTGTCACACACCCTTAAAATCCTGTCAGCCCTCCACCACACACACACACACACACACACACACACACACACACACACACACACACACACACACACACACACACACACACACACACACACACACACACACAGCCTCACACAAGCACACAAGCACACCCACACACACACACTCACACACACAGTCACACAAAAGTGCACGAAATAAACACATGCAAACACATATATATATAAGGAGAAGAGAGAGAGAGAGAGACACACACACACACACAAACAAAGATGTACACACTGTGGTGCATATGCAAGCGTGCGCACACCAATTTATGAAGACACATACACACATACACACGTAGACACATACCACTTTTGCGCACATGCAAGCATGCACATACAAATATATATATATTATATATATATATATATATATATATATATATATATATATATATATATATATATATATATTCACACACAAATATACTTTA
>NC_044055.1:19935533-20045533 GCF_902167405.1 Gadus morhua | reverse complement strand
TGGGGTGGTGGGGGTTGTAAGGGCCGCTGTAACCCAGTGTCCATCCTCAGGGGAAGAGGGGGGGGGGGGGTTGTGAGGGCCGCTGTAACTCAGTGTACATCCTCAGGGGGGGGGGGGGGGGGGGTTGTGAGGGCCGCTGTAACCCAGTGTACATCCTCACGAGAAGGGGGGGTGGGGGACAGGGAGAGACAGAGAGAGAGAGAGAGAGACTACATTACTTGTACTGAAACTTTGCTCGTCTCTCTTTCAGTTCAGCAAAGCGGTCAAAGACTTTCTCATTGAAATCACACATGTTGAGGACTAGTTCCCTCTCCATGGAGAGCATGGCCAGTGCATTCCGACGTTCCTGGCCCATTGAATTTCGCAGGAATGTCTTAATTGTTTTCAAAGTTGAGAAAAATATCTCAGCTTCAGCTGTTGTCATAGGAGTAGTTATGAGAATGTTCAACCATCTCACAGAGAATGTCTTCTGGAGGTTGTAGCTCATGATAACCTGGTACAGTGGTACATCTCAGTTCTCGTACAGTATTGATGATCCTGCTGTTATAATTCCACCTTGTAGATGAAGCTCTGGGCAGTCTTCGTGAAACAATCTTGTCCAGAACGCTGCACCGTTCTGGTGACCGGGAAATGAATGACGCAATGCTGCTCAGATCGGAAAAGAAAACGTTGACTTTTTTGATGCGGGAGATAGCTTGCTGCATGATCAAATTAAGCTTAACTTTTTCTGAATTTGATCGTCGACTAAAAGAAACTTCATTAGCAGCCATGTTGAAATTAGCAAGTGACTTGATCGAAGATATCCCTTTGCGCTCTTTGCTCAGTTACGTACGACGCAAGCACGTTAGAGCGAGTCCCAAATCCCAATTGAAAATGCATTGAAGGCTCAATTTCCGAAAAAAAATGTTTTAACATGACTGTCATTTTGAGAATGCCTGGCCATTTGAAACGCGACTTGAATCTGACGATTCTGATTGGACAACGACAGATAATATGTCTGGAACACTGAAAACTACTTTTGCTGTGATAGAATTTGTTAGAAAAAAAATCCTCTTTCTCCCAGTTGGTAGTGCGTCGCCCAAATCGCCCCTATACACCAACCGCCCCTGCATGGATGTCACCCGCAAATCGTAAAGGCAGTGATGTGGCATGTGCAGAGTTCCTGGAACGTCGATCAGTTCACACATTACCCCGTACAGGAAATCTTCGGCACTATGCCGGGTAAGACTGCAAGTGTGAAAAGGGCCTATAAGTGTGTGTATGTGTGCGTGTGTGTGTGTGTGTGTGTGTGTGTGTGTGTGTGTGTGTGTGTGTGGTGTGTGTGTGTGTGTGCGTGTGCGTGTGTGTGTGTGTGTGTGTGTGCGTGTTTGTATGTGTCCGTGTGTCCGTGTGTGTGCCCGTGTGTGTGTGTGTGTGTGTGTTTGTGTGTGTGTGTGTACGTCTGTGTATGTGCCTGTGTGCGTGTGTGTGTTTTAAAGGCAAAGAGAGAAAGAGAGAAAACTTAAATGACACAAATAACAGAAAACAATACGAAACAGATATAGGCATAAAGATGAAGAAGAGGAAGATTGAAGCAACTGTAAAGACATGCAATGGGAGGGGGGGTATGCCACCGGAATGGGGCGGGGTGGGGGTGGGGGGGGGGGGGGGGGTCTTGAGGTCCCATGCAATCAGTCTGACAAAGGTCAGCGGATAGACGATGATCCGCACGCCTGGCTTCACCGGTACTCATACCAAAACATTGGTGCCCTCCAAATCCCCTGTTGCCTTGCTCTGAGAGGGACTACTAGCTACCTAGCGCTATCTCCACCCAGGCCTCAGCCTCCACTGTGTCACTGATGCACAGACACACTGCTCTCCTTCACTTAGACAGCCATAGAGGACTTCCCAGCGGCTACTCGGACGCTCGTTTCATGTTATTCGGTTTCGTTTTTTTGTTTTACGTGTGACGACAGTCACACGTAAAAAGAGGGGGAAAAGAGGGAGAGAGGGGGGAGATGGGAGAACGAGATAGAGAGCGGAAGGCATACAGACAGAAAAAGGGAAATACTCATACTGAGTGAAAGATATGGCACAGATAGCATGAGAGAGGGCATTAAACACATTTAATAAGGTTCTGAACATGTCTTTGAAAGAACCACAATGGAAGGAAAAAATCATATTCATAGTCAAATATCCATCTGTAAAATACATCAGAATTTGATAAAGGATATAATTAAAGCTTGATACAGAGCTTTGTTCAACAGACAGAGTGAGAGAGAGAGAGAGAGAGAGAGAGAGAGAGAGAGAGAGAGAGAGAGAGAGAGAGAGAGAGAGAGAGAGAGAGAGAGAGAGAGAGAGAGGAACACACACAGACAGAGACAGAAAGAGAGGGCAAATAACATATATGTTATATTCCCATCAATGAAATTCACTGTGTCTGCATAAGCCCTGCATAGAGAAAATATGCGTGCCTGAGGCGTGTCTCTCTGAGTGCATGTGTTCTGTATCAAGGGAGGCCCAATTTTCACAGAGATGACCTCTATCAGTGGGCAGGACACAGCCTGCGTGCGCGCCCTGTTCCTGTGTGATGCTAAAGCTAACTAGATGTTCCCCACCAGAACACACGCCTGGACTAGCAAACACCCCACCACACACGTTATGCAAAGGGAATTTTGCGTGAGCGGGCATGAATGTGAACAAAAGAGCGTGTTTGGGCTCATTCTTCTGTTTCTGGCAGTAATAAGGAGTCACACAAAGAGAGGGAAAATGTAAATAAGGTGCATCTCTCCGGGGTATTGTGCTGGCCTCGTGTCAGATGGCGGCCTCCTCCATCTCCAACAACAAACTGTGTATACGTGCGCATTATGTGTGAAATCATGCATTTTGTGTGTTCATGATTATCTTTATGTAATAATCCCTGTAACCCTGTTAATGTGTTTGTGTGTTTGTGTGTGTGTGTGTGTGTGTGTGTGTGTGTGTGTGTGTGTGTGTGTGTGTGTGTGTGTGTGTGTGTGTGTGTGTGTGTGTGTGTGTGTGTGTGTGTGTGTGTGTGCTTGTCTCACACACCCTAACTTTAATCTTTGCAAGCTTAAGTCATATCCACAACAATTTAGTTAGAAGTCTGCGGTTTGGGGGGTTATTTTAGAAGTAAGCCAAAAGATTGGCAAAATTCTGCTCTGTTTCAGCCACAATAGGAAGTATGCAAATCCGGAGAAAAAGATGCCTTTACAAAAAGTGTGTATATGTGTGTGTGTGTGTGTGTGCGTGTGTGCGTGTGCGTGTGTGCGTGTGTGTGTGTGTGTGTTTGCACATGTTTGTACTGATGTCTGTCAGAAAGTATCTATCTGCTTGCCAACTCACACCTTGTGTACGTATGTTCTCACGTTGTGTTTGCATGGTGATACATCCCTCCTCTTCGTGTCACAGCGTGATCGATATCGGATGAGGACATGGGAGTCGGTATTGATTGTAATTTCCTGCGACGGTTCACCCCAGTGTCGGGGCTGTATCATGGGACTAATTCCCATCGGCCACGCCGTGAAACCACCCAACAGCCTGGTTCTGCTTCCCCGGACAACAGCCGCTGAATACCAAATAAATGACTTATCCAGACTGGCCTTTTTACGCTGATAAACCCAATGCCACGGGGACGTAATGACAAAGCTGATGAGGCTGGGAGATGAGGCATGAGGCAAGTGTGTGTGTCTGTGTGTGTGTGTTTGTTTGTGTGAATGTGTGTGTGTGTGTGTGTGTGTGTGTGTGTGTGTGTGTGTGTGTGTGTGTGTGTGTGTGTGTGTGTGTGTGTGTGTGTGTGTGTGTGTGTGTGTGAGTGTGTGTGTGTGAGTATATCAACCTAAATTTTCCAGTCCCTCCTGGTCAGATCGTTGTCTTCGAGGAAGTTTGCCTGTCCCCCTCTCAGCCTGATACCGACCCTTCACCTGTTCCCCTCTCAGCCTGATACCGAATCATCTCGTGTCTGTTGACCTGTCTGCCTGCCCCTTGATGTTTTCACATTCCTTCCACTCCATTGTATTCTCATTTATTTCCTTCAGTTAAACGTTTAGGAGTTTGTGTGGTTGATGGCTGGTTTAAGCAGCCTCAACTGGCTATTCAGGCTGATTCGGCTCTAGGGCTGGGTGAGGCTGCACACCTCTGGCGCATTGGATAATCATGCAAAAAGATGAAACTAGACACACCACACACACTCAGAGAGATCCCCTACATGGCAGCATGGATCAGCTGCTGTATGCCATTGTATTCAGAACTCAAAAAAATAAAGCGGGTTCAACGCCTACACCTTGTGTCCTGGATGCACACTAAGTGGTGTGTAGTAAAGGAAATTGCTACCCACCCCTTTGTATTATTTTCACTCCGTTTCTGTGTTCACTGTGTCGTCCACTGTGGGGCCACATGTTCTGTGTGAGTCTTTCTAATGTCCCTCCATGTAATTCTGGATTTGCATGGTTAAAGCAGGCATGCATGTGTCAGCATATCCTCTTACCAGCCCATCTGATATATACGTGAAAACAAATCCACTAAATCACTAAAACGATTCTGCACTATAAGTGTGTCACCTGCAGGTTGTTGTTGTCATGTTGATGTTGCTGTCCACTGAAAGGAGCGACAGACTATTAGCAGTCTCATATTAGCTCTTCACTAAGTCCCCTGAAGGTCTTTGGTGATTGTGTTCCTTAGATCGCCGTACTGCTACTGCTGTAGAGTGCAGAGCACAGACTCAATAACACGGATCTCTCTCTCACTCCCTCTTATGACTCAACACAAATCGGTTTCCCTCTCGCAGTCTCTCTTTTGTATTGTTCTTATCGGTTGATTACCCAGTCTTTGCTAACCTACAGGCCAAAGGGCTACTCAGATATCCAGTTCTCTTCTCTTGTCAATCTAAATGACTGCAACCTGTGGTATCTGCAGCCAGGCGAGGCCAGTGTACCACGATGTGTGTGTGTGTGTATTGCCAGTGTCATGCGTATGTAAATGTTTGTATATTCATCCACCTCTATGGGTGAATGCACAAAATGTATTACGGATGAAATTGGGTAGGCGTATGTTCATACAGGATGATACTGTTTTGTGGTCTAGACTGTCACATCATCGAGTCACTCTGCATAATGCATGCAACTTCACAGTACTTTCCCCCCCTCCCCTCACCACACACAACCCACCCCACTGCCGCCACGGAATCTATGACGGATGATCAAGGTTGGTGGTCGGACAATGGAGTGGGGGTTGGTTGGGCTGGATCGGAAAGGCAAGTGTTTTAGAACCAGAACCATAGACCTTCCATAGTATACCATGTTTGGCAATAAGGACTTCATCCATCAGAACAACCATCATTTTAGGCTGCTCCTTCATGTGGATTCCATTGATCTGGACTCTCGCTCACGCTTGCCTTAATACACGAGGCTTCAACCTCAGTTTATCAATCTATAGTGGCTCACTGAGAAGATGATGCTGGGATTGGTCTTTTTCACCCTCTTCGCTGCATGGACTGGCATCTATTCAATTGAGTCCCCCCCCCTTCCCCCTCCCTTCTCTATCAGCCATTAGGCTGCCGTGAATAAATGTTTTCGATGATCATTATTTTTGCCTTAGTACTAATTACATTAAGCTAAATGTATGCTTTGCATTACACTCTGTTTCTTGATTCTGTCTTCTTCAGCCAATGAACTAATGCCAGCATGCTTTCTCAAATTGTCCCACAGGAAAGCCGAATACAATTGTGGACTACAGAAATCAATCAAGGGCAATCTATGGAATCGCCACTGTTGTGTGGGTTTCGAAACACGTCCCATGATCAATACAGCTCCATATACCTGCCAACGACCAACATGAGTTGTTCCCCTTGCATTTAATCTCATTGTATATTTGACATTGTCTGTAGAGCACACCACCCCTGAATCAATATTATTCCTATTGATCGTTTTCTTTCACATTTCAATCAACGGTTCACAAAAAAGGTAGAAATGTGGGAAGAATCTGCGCAGACCCAAAGTGAAACTGGAGAAAAGTGCCATACAAAAGGTTAACACCGACAGACTAGTGGTAATACAGAAGAACATAGACAAGGCCGGAGGAGCCAACAGGGCTTTGATGCGGTCCCCAGAAAGAATGGAAGAAGGATGCAAATGTGAAGCTTGGCAGACAGGAAAAGAGATGTTAAAGGAGGAGTTATTTGAGGAATCGCTGGACAAAGTGTGTTTTGCCATTAGAAACAACTGTGATGGCATAAACGGTGTTAAGGAACAACAAAATGACTACTCTTTCAGATTTTCTATTTTTGTTGACCTACTAAGTACAATGTATTTTGATCGATCGTTACCTATATTATTGTTGGCAGGTATCCTCAATGTAATAACATGCTATCAATGAATGTACAAATAAATACTTTTCTATTGTAAATTCTCAATAAAGGGAATTTTAATTCATGGTCCACTGAATTGCTTTGTTGCCATGGTTTATGGGAGACATATTGAAGGATTTTTGTGTAAATAAAAAAAAAATGGAAATAAAACCAAAGGATCTATACATTTTCTGTGGAACCTTAGCATGTCTCAGTTTGTTTGTTTATATATGTAGTTGTGTGAATGTGTGTGCATGTGTGTGTGTTTGTGTTCAGTGTTTGTGTGTGTGTGTGTGTGTGTTTGTGTGTGTGTGTGTGTGTGTGTGTGTGTGTGTGTGTGTGTGTGTGTGTGTGTGTGTGTGTGTGTGTGTGTGTGTGTGTTTGTTGTTTCTTTCTAATTTCTCCATGTAATTCTTCATTTGCATGTTAAAACAAAGTAAGCATGTGTGAGTGTATCCCCTCACCAGCTCTTCTGCTATCCACAGACAACAGATCCTATAAATCACTGAACCCATTCCCCATTGTAAAAGTGTCACCTGCAGGATTTTATGTTGTTGCTGTCCACTGAAAGGTCAGGGACAGGCATGGAGTCAATTAGCAGTTTCATATTAGCTCTTCACTAAGCCCCCTGAAGTGACAAAGTGTTCCTTAGATCGCTGTACTGCTACTGCTCTGCAGGGGATGAATAAAGTGCAGAGCACCGACTCAATAACACAGATCTCTCTCTCATTCACTCTTCTAACTCACACTAATCTGTTTACCTCTCGCAGTCTCTCTTCTGTATTGCTGTTGTCAGTGGACTTTTTGTTTTAGTTTTTTTATTATATCATGGTTCTTGCCCGTTCCAGTGTTCTACCTGCTTCTCTACCTATCTGTGGTTACATCTGCTCTTGGAACTTGCCACACAACCTCCTTACCAGAAGGGCAGTTTATCTATGACTGGAGTCAGTATCACAAATTCACAACAGCACCATGCTCTGGTAATGAGAACTACAGAGTGCTCCCAATAAAATAAACCACACCTGGAAACAGCCCTACTTACCCACAGCTCCCCCTAGCAGGAAGCTTGGCTACATTACCCTTATCCCAAATTGTAATTCAACTCATATACAATTCCCACACAGTTCACATCACAACAGCATCTATCTCAGCACAGGCCAACAGAGCTCAGTTAAATATAAAAATATAAAGTGGTTTGTTTTCTTGCATGTATGAGAACCAGGTGTACATTTAATCACGTTCCTAAATATTCTCTCATGCATTTCAGAAAGCTCCCTTTCAACATTATCATTGAAGTCTTTGAGTTAGCTTTTCGCTTTCACTACGACAAACCGACAAACCACGGTTATGGTGAGAGTTTAAACCCCCCTCGGTATGATATGCAAAAAGGCGAGGGTCTCACGCTAGTCTGAGACTCAAATGTACTGTAGTGGAATGTTTATTTGGAGCGTTTTTTAATTGTTTAATAGAGAAATAAGCCAACCTTTACTGACCTGAAGGCCACAGGGCTACTCAGATATACTGTTCTCTTCTCATGTCTCTCTATATTACTGCAAGCTCTGGCCTCTGCAGCCAGCCGACGGCAGAGTACCACAACCTACAGTATACACACACGCACACAAACACATATAGAGGTGCAAGCACCTCTATATGTGTGTCTATGTGCGCGGCATGCACGAAAGTGAGTACACAGGTGCCTGTTTGTACAGGATGCTACTATTTTGTGGTCTGTTGCCGAGATGAAGCTGTCACAATGCAAGAACTAGAGAACCTCATGGTATTTCCCCCCCTCCCCTCAACACCCCTCCACCCAACCATCCTCTCCGTACCGCCACGGAATCTTTCACTTCAGAAAAGAGTGATGCCGGTTGGCCAACGGAGTGGGGGTTTGTTGGGGTGGACCGGAAAGCCAAGTGTTTTAAAAGGCCGAGAACATAAACCGTCCATACAGTCTCCAGAAAGGTGAAGAACAGTTCCTCAGTTCTGTCAAGGCCATTGCAGAGTTATACGGACATCACCCATCAGAACAACCATCCATTTAGGCTGCTCCTACAGGTGGATTCCATTGATCCGGACTGTCACTAACAGCCTTAGGACAGCGAGGCTCCAACCTCTGTATATCAACCTATAGGTGCTCACTGAGAAGATGAAGCTGGGATTGGTCTTCTTCACCCTCCTCGCTGCCTGGCCTGGCAATGTCTACTCAAGTGAGTCTCCCAACTCACCCTTCCCTGACAGCCATCAGGTTTCCTTCAAATGAAATAACAATGTGCTTGATGATGATCTATGATACATTTCTGCCTTGTCTTAACCCAAATTATGCGCAGCAAAAACTAAAGTTTTGAATTAAACTCTGTTTTTCTTGTTTCATTCTTCTTTAGCCCATGGACCAGTGCATGGATGCTGTCTCAAAGTGTCTGGAACCAAAGTCCCTGTGAATATGATTGTGGACTACAGAAATCAATCGACCACAATCTGTGGTATCGCTGCTGTTGTGTAAGTCTCGACACAACACAAGTCCCACGGTCAATACAGACCACGACCAACTACCTGCCAACGACAAACATGTGCTTTTTTCCCTTGAATTTAACCTCATTGTATATTTAACTTTATCCATGGAGCACATCATAATTAAATAGGATTCCTATTGACCGTGTCCTTTCACATTTCAATCGAAGGTTCACAAGCAAGATTGGGCAGAAAGTGAGAAGAATCTGCGCCGACCCTAACGGTAAATGGACCCGAAGAGCCATTAAGAAGGTGAACGAAGACAGACTTAGAGCACTACAGGAGAACGAAGACAACGCTGGAGTAGCCAACAGAGCTTCCACAGAGTCTCCCACATCAAGTGAAGGAAGCAGTAGGCCTAGGAGAAACAACAATAAAGGGAGGCGTAATAGCAGGAATCGCAGGAGAGTGTGTGTTTTGCCAAAAGAACCCACTCTGGTGGCTTAAATGGTGTTAACAACAAAAATGTCTGCTCTTTTAGACGATTAGACGATTTTTTTGTTATATGATTCTAAGTTATAAGTATAATGTATTTTAATCTGTCCTTACCTGTATTATTATCGTCAGGTATTCTCAATGTAATAACATGTCAGCGATGAATGTAAAATAAAACTTTCTATTGTCGATTCACAATCAAGTATGTGACTTTATTTTTTTATTTACGGTTCACTGAATTGCTTGGTTGGAAATGGTTTATCTGAGCCCTATTGTACGTTTTTCTGGTAAATAAACAAAACAAAAGAAAAAGTTAAATTAATTTAGTATTATTTTATATTTGATAGCTTATGTAATTTCCCCACGTTATCAATTGCCAGTCTTGGGTGGGCATTGACTTTCGCAGATTTAACATGTGGCCATTGCATTTAGCTATTTATACAACTTTGAAAGGAATGCATTTTACCTATTATAAATATCGATTGAAATTGCAAACAAAGAGTACGAGCAAAAGAACCAAACCCAGGTACCCTTCTTAAAATAGGTTCAAAACATGGACTGATGTGAACTCTAATTCTGTATGTGTGTATGTTTTTGTGTAAGTGTGTGCGTGTGTTTGTGTGTGTGTGTGTGTAAGATAGTACGTACTCGAAGATGTGACCAAGAAAACATCCTAGAATCCTTGTAAAAGATCAAATAAAATTAAATATTTGTAGATTATATGATTTTAGATAGCGCATTTTGATAAAGAATATACATTGATAATACATGAATAATATAAATGCAGTCAAATGCTAACCCACCCACTCAACATCACCATAGGTTGACACATAAAAGCAGTAATACAGCAGCTATGTCGCACTGCTATCCCTGAAACCACGCAGCTTTCATGTGTGAGTCACGTTTTTGCGTTTTGTGTATTGTAGTCATCTGGGGTGTCAGTGCTGTATTATGAGTATGATTATAACTGATGATGTTCTTTCAAATAAAGAATTACAAGTGACCAGGGATGACACTTATTACGTAGGGACGGATTAGGACGACATGTGTTTCTGGGGGGCAAATAAAGGAAGATTTGTTCGCTTTGCTTCCGCCCTTAGAAATCCAGTCCAGTATTATGATCAAACAGGAGGAACCTATGTGCAGACAACGTATGCTGAATTAAACCAGAGGTTCATTGCAGTGAAAATGAGAGCAGTAGAGAACAACAGGGGGTGGAAAGGTGAGGATGGATGACAGGCAGGTAGGGCTACTGGCAGGTAGGCAGGCAGAGGAGCACCCAGGCTGGATGGCAGGCAGGTACGGGGTTGGTGGTCCTGGGGCAAGGAGAACACAGAGATTGTGAAAAGGATAAAACACGGAACACAAAAAGTATTTAGCTATCCAAAAATGCACTAGAGCCGCGACTGGTATCTAGCACTATGGTTAAAACAACGATCTGGCGATAAGTGGCTGAAGAACCAGGGTTTAAGTAGGGCAGAGAGGATGGAGATGGATGGCAGGTGTGCATAATTACATCATGACACAAAATACTAGTGGATGATTTTCTTTTAACAAAACTTAGATTTTGAAGTTACCCGAGGCTAAAAGTAAAAAAAGTATTTTCCATACTAATTTCCCCGTACTATCAATTGCCAGTTTCAAGTGGGCATTGAGCTTTACAGATTTAACAATTGATCATTGAAATTAGGTATTTATTCCACTTTGTAAGGAATGCATTGTAGCTTTTATAAATATTGATTGATATTGCAAACAAAGAGTGGGAGCAAATGCCCCAAACATAGGAACCCTTGTTAAAATAGATTCAAAACAATTATTTGCTTTGAAAGATTGTTGTTGATTAAAAGAAAGACAAGAACCACCACAGATCAACAAACTCTTAAACATAGATGATGCATTGGCAGTATTCATACTAGGATTTGATCCACTTAAGATTAGGATAAGATCTGAAGATACCACATCCTGGACTCTCTTATTGTGTGTGTGTGTGTGTGTGTGTGTGTGTGTGTGTGTGTGGGTGTGGGTGGGTGTGGGTGTGGGTGTGTTTGTGGGTGTACGCACGGGTCAGCTCTTAGAACCACAATCCCAGGAAGATTTGAGCAAGCAAACTTGCCCCCATTGGTAATTTCTGTCAGAGGTTAGAGTTTCAGTTTCATTGTATTGAATATTCATGGGAAAATCACACAAGAGGGCCATTAAAAAATATATAAATATATCAAAAGTGTGGTTCACTTTTAATTCATATTTATTGAACCCAAGGGGAGTCACTATAATCTTGTTGATGGGTGTTATTGTTGTAATCATTTGTAGAGAGCACATAATGCAACATTCATTTTGCTGTGGTGCAAGCAAGTAGCAGAAACCAGACCCCAAACCCCCATCCATTTCCTCTCCAAGCTGCCCCGCCCCCCCCCCCCCCCCCCCCAGTTCAGTGGTGAGTAATGCACTTTCTCTCACACACGCTGTCTCTCAATCATCATCTCTGACTCTCTCTGTCTCACACTATCTCTGTCTCTCTCTAGGTTCACTCCCCCCTCTCTGTCTCTCTCTTTGGTCTCTCTCTGTCTCTCTCTCTGTCCTTTTCCGTCTCTCTTTGTCTCTCTGTCTCTCTATAGGTTCTCTCTCACACCTTTCTTTCTCCCTTTCTTTCTCTTTCTCTTTTGCTCTCTCTCTCTCTCGCTTTCTTTTTGCACCCCGGAGAAGTTTCCTGCAATTGTCTTAAGTTAAATATGTTGTACTGAGATGACGAGCGGACACTTACAAAAAATAAAACTTGAAGTTTCAGGAGCCCGCAAACTATATCCGTACACCATATTTGTACAAATACGTAGACACCGAGAAATTGTCAGTGACGCACCAACATGGCTGTATAACTGGACTGCGTTTCAATAAATATTGTGCGTCACCACTTGGCAACAACTGGATGGATGGTCTTTCTATTGAAAATATTTAGTTTTATTAAGAAGAAGGCACTTCCACTACATTCTGAGCCGTGAGTGACCTGTAAATGTAATTAGTGTGGTTGCAAAGCAAACCACACTATTATTATTATTTTGTGTCTTTTATATCCTTCTTTGTTCGTATTTATACTTAATTTTCTAAAAAATAAGATTTAATAAATCGTTTTTTAGGGTTAATAAGTCGACCCATCCTCACCCATTATTTAGTGTAAGGTGAAGATAGGGCCTGATGAAGGGGGAGGATCTTTCACGATAAGCTTGCTGAAAGGCAAAGAGAATGATTCCTGATGCTTTATCTCATCGTATTTATTTCTCACTAAAACTTACAGACATACATGGAATACAGGTACAAATTTAATAGGACATGAACATTCTTAATTATGATTATTTGAATAATTTAATACTTCATGAACTAATATTCATAATAAGTAATGAGGATAATTTATTATAATGCATAGTATGGTATTGAGAATCATAGTTATACTTTATCAAAATGAACAATGTAGAAAATAGTTTTATACAAACGCAAATAAATGTGAATTCTAAATTGTAGGTTGACTTTTACATTTTGTCGACAAAATGTACATATCAAAATAAAGTATGGTAATCATCAAGTCATTTTACAAAAAAAACATTGATGTAGTTGTTGTGTCGATACTGTCCCAACTGAACTACTACTTATGGCCTTCAACCTCTCAGAGGATGGAGTTTTTGGAGAGGAAGTGTGGCCGTCTCCTGTTTTCTTTTTCGTCAAGGTAGGCCATGCTTTTATTGGTCCACGGCTGGTTGGGCTCTGCACAGATCCTCTTGTTCCTGACTGTGGTGAAACTGCAGACAATACAGAGGGCAAGGTTCATAAGGGTTTATGATTGCTTGGTTGTAAAATAAAATATTGTCGCCGTTGAAAATAAAAACCTACACGACTGCGGGCAGATGGCATGATGAACTTTCCTGCACATGGTAGCTTTTCAGTTTTTTCAACGTCACTTCGGTTCCTTTAATCTTCCGACAGCAACGGGCGACTCCACCTGGAGGAAAAAGCGATGCAGAGGATACAAATGTATGAATGCAGCCTCCTCCTCATCATCACTTTAAAGTAATTTTCATTCTAATGTTTTAACATTGATTTTTTTACACTGGAACAACCTTTTGTTAATACTTCAATTAATAACTATAGAATACAAAATGAATAATGTAGGTGAGGAAAGTATACATACCTTGAGCAGAGACACTGCAGGCCATATAAACAGCGATGAGAAGAGGCACAAGAAGGATACATTTTGACATGGCGTATAACGCTGATCTAGACACCAACGAGAAGGACTGATTTGATTTGTGTGCGATTGAGAAAAAGGGGCTGCTTTTTAAGCCCACCGACACACAGTCGATGTGTCATACGTTCCTTTAGTGATGGAGAGTGGTGTGCTTGTTTCCTACCACAACACTTCTACCTCTTGGCCATATCCTCCCCCCTTACACCTCCATTCTCACCATCTCTGGTCGTCTAAAAGTCTGAGAACATGTTCCATGTACATTTGCATTGAGTCATTAGGATTTGTGCATGGGAATGGAAAAAAACTGTTTTTTCATGCGAAGCAATTCATGCAATAACAGCTAACGTATGGTCTAGTGATCCTCAGAAAAAATGGTGTTCATGGTTACTAATAGTTAATTATGACTGAATGTATGAATACCATGGTTAACATAGACAGTCACTGAAACTCAAAAGCCTGGTTCCTGATCCTGTTTCTGTTCCTGATTCCTGCAGTACAGAGGATCACACTCAGACTACTACTTTAAAACTTTTACCAAATCTGTTGCTGCCGTGGTTGGAGCAGCTAATACACCCATGTACTGTATGTGTTGTCAGTTGAACCCTTGAAGTCTGTCTTTGTTGTGTTATGATCCTATGGTGGAGAAGACAGAGACAGAGTCTCCTGCTGCTGGCTGAGCTCCCGGAGGAGGTCCACCTGCAGTAAGCCCAGGGCCACAGCCGTTGTGTTCCACCAGAGACTCATAGTCAGAACCACTGTGTGTGTTGGATGGCTCCTTCCAGGGAGAGTTCAGACTGGAGTCCACGACCAACATGTTGCTCTAAACAGTTAGGCTGTCGGGCGTGGTCACTTCCTCAACGTCCTCGCTGTCTCCGTCGGACGACTTTGTTTGGCCTTGGTCAACGTCTCGGAAAACGTTTCAAATGATATAGTGCTGCAAAATTGAGGTCCAAGCAAGCACTGTGTTGTACTGGAGGTTGTGATACATCGATGAGCGTTATGATTCTGATCCTTTGTCTTCATAAACTAATTCAATTAAAACATAACATCATTGGCTGAACCATGCAACCTGTATTGTTAGAAATAACATTCATATTATTTCTGCACACTTGTTGCACATGGATCAATGTGCAGAGGTTAAACCAGGCATCTCCACACGCACTCTTGAGGAGATTACAATCAGTAAAGTATTGTGGGCAACTTTAAAACAACAAATTCGCTACAGCGTCTGAATTCCGTCTATGGCAGAGATTCTGGAGAATAGTTGTGACTGACAGGATCCTAAGCTTCCTATAGCTCCTCAGACCTTGTGTTTGGGGTTCATCGGAAGTTCACCTGTGAAAGGCCTTTCATTGCCCTCATCTATGTCATCACACTTGTGTAATCATACGCTGAAACTGTACTGACTCATACTGCAATAATCACAATATTAGCCTCAAACATTTAAATGAATCAAAGCCGTTATAATTAACGTTTGATTGCAGTCGTTACATTTTTAAAAGGAATCATTGTTTCTCTACAGACTAAATTATTTAAGGGAGACAATATCCATTGGTCGATGTACCTTGCAGTTCTAGTTGATCATGCTTTCTAAGATCAAATTGTGAAGCTATAGTGGTAAAAGTTACCTAGAAACAACTGTCAATTAAAATTTCTGACCGGCTGATTCACACTGATTGCACCAACATGTTATAGATTTCCTCTGTCTAGGTCCATTTTCTCAGTGATGAGGATTGTGATTAGAATCCCCCTCAATATTTCTTGGTTTTGTGGTCCTCAGCCACACATCTTGTTTGAATGCAAAACAAAGACCCAGGAGCAGCTACACAACCTCATTCCAGAGTCAAAACTAAGAAACACAAAGACTAATTCAAAATGCTTCAGGAGAACCAACAGGCCGATTTCTGTAAACATTTAGACGAATCAATGTCCTTCCTCATTTTGAGAACGTTCTGCTTTTCAGTTAGAAGGAATGAAACCATTCATCCATTCAGTTCAAATGGTCAAGACTCCAAGCTTTCCTTTTTATACCCTCATTATGTAAAAGCAGAGTTTGCTAAAGGCTAGGTTGTGACAAATAGCTTCAGAAATACATGGTGTTCAACTATTTTAGATTGATGGTAAAAGTAGAATTAATTTGGACATTTCTGAGGAGAACACTTAGTTACTGACCATGTCGCTGAACTTCGAATAAACCAGTTGTTAGGCCAGTTGAAGGCATGCTAGCCCAGGACCGGGCCCCATATCAGAGGAAGAGGATTCTCAGAAAGTTGGCAGCGGTTTAGCAGCGGAAGTTGAGTCTGGCTCTTCTCCTTCGTGGTCAGCACATGGCATGAAGCAAGTCCAAGGCATTACAGTACATGCCTTCTACTCAAAGTGAAAAATGTGTGTGTGTGTGTGTGTGTGTGTGTGTGTGTGTGTGTGTGTGTGTGTGTGTGTGCGTGCTGCGTGTGTGAAAATATCTCCATACATATATATTATATTGTGGCAACCACGATTGTCGGCAGCTGAGTTTTCCAAAGGAGACGCTCAAACAAGGGTTGCGGGTCAGCGATTTTAATTTGTGTACCTCGCATGGGAACAGGGCCGTCGATACGGGGGGAAAGGTGATGACGATTCTAGGGGCCCACAGCCCAGGGGGGGCCCATGGCAATAAAAAAAAATTAACTACCAGCCCACAGTACTAGCCCCCCCCCCCCCCCCCCCCCCCCCCCCCCGTCAACGATTCCAGCGCAGGGGGGTCCATCAGTACCCCCTCCCCGTCAACAATCCAGCGCAGGGGGGCCCATCAGTACATCTTGTATAGGGGCCCAGGACTTGTAGCAACGGCCCTGCGTGGGAACAAAGGTAAAACAAAAGTCAACATAAGTTCTTCCTCTTATGGGGTAAAAAGGGGCCGTCTCCGGGTCTGGTCTGGCTGCGTGGACGGCGTCTCTATCGCTCCCGTCTTCTCCCACTCAGTCCTGGGGGGAAGCGTATTGGCGTTGGTACGGGTGGGTGCGTTCTCCCCCTACCGCGTCGCTCCAACTCGGCAGTCTCCAACTCGGCTCCCTCCCGGCACGAGCAACATGGCTGAGAGAGCCCCGAATGAGTGGAGAAGCAGGCTATTGAAGCTGCTTCTCCACCGGTTCCTCAGGTGCTCTTCATCTTCTTAATTGGCAACGGCCGGGTTGCCACTCTCCTCCACCCTTTGTTGAAGCCTCGGGTGGCCTTTCGGAGCAGCGGCGGTCCGGCGCGTAGCATGGCTGCTTCTGCTTCCGGCGTTTCATCTCTTGCGGCGGCGTCTCTTGCGGCGGCATCTCTTGCGGCGGCGTCTCTTGCGGCAGCGGCGGCGGTGTCTCTGGCGGCAGCGGCGGCGTCTCTTGCGGCAGCGGCGGCATCTCTGGCGCCGGCATCTCTGCCGGCGGCGGCGGCGGCATCTCTGCCGGTGTCTCGGATTTGGGACCTCAGAGGTAGAATGAGCTCCCTGCCGCTCTCAGGACCGCAGAGTCACTCACTATCTTCCGAAAAAGACTCAAAACTCACCTGGTCAGAGTCCACCTCAACACTGCATAGCCACCCTCCCCCTTCTGGCCACCATTGTACACTGTATTGTATTGTGTTGTATTGTATTGTATTATAGTACTTAAAGGTTGGGTATGGGATTTGCAAAACGACAGCAGAATTTGAAAACACACCACTCAAATGGTCCTACCCCATCTCCTTCAACGCTGACTCTGACTCCATCCATTCCAAGTACCTGGACGCGCAATCATGCACGAGCGCGAACACAGATGCGCGAGAGCGAGCCAGGCTAGCGTAGGTTTCGTTAAACAACATGGCACTACATTCAGCTGTAAGTTGCACCAGATATTATAAACATTAAACGGTCACATAAATCATTACTATTTTTAGAAAATGTATGTTTGTTTCATATGATTGTATTGGAAGTCCTGGTTTTCACTAGGGTTGCCGCGGTGTAGACATTTTCACATCGAGTAATACACTCGTCTCAACACCGGTATTACCGAGTATAAACGGTATAAACTTTGAAACTAGGTCAACCGCCATCTTCTCCGTCAACTCTCCTCTCACACTGTGACAGCGTCTGGCAGCGCGCCAATTCTCGATGACAGCGTCTTATAACGTTCTATATAAGTTTATGGCAAAATATCATAGCCTGTCAAAATTAGCTAGATGGCCTTAGCCTGGTCATCATAGCAATGCTTTGGCCAACACTAGGTAAGCATAGTTTACTGTGCTCCATGGCTATTTTGTTTAACAATTGTGATTTGTGAAAGATTACATTTTGTGTGCTTTTCACCACTACCCTTCCTTTGATTTATTATGTTTATTTATTCGTTTTCACTTCAGAGCTTGCAGGTAGAGACCGCAGGTTCGGAGTCACCTGTCCACCAGCCACAGACAGACAGTCGTGGAAGAGGACGTGGTAGTGGCAGGGGACGAGGCAGAGGACGTGGCAGGGGAGAAGGCAGAGGACAGACCCGAGGACGTGGCAGGGGACAGACCAGAGGACGTGGCAGGGGACAGACCAGAGGACGTGGCAGAGGCTTGATAAACCTCACTCAAGAGGACATCCATCGAGTTGAACAGCTCCAAATACAGCGAACCACACTTGAACGGGTATTTAAAACAGTTGCCAATGTTATGTTAGTATAAAAATGATGATGAACAATGGCTTTCAACTAACTTTTCAACATTTTTCAGGCCAGAATTCGACAGTTGACCTTGGAGCAGTCACATGAGTTACTGGAGCAGTGCCTGAATAGGGAACCAAGCATGATGTTCGATTTACACCGCCTCATCTTGGGAACACCGCCTCATGACAGCACCCCTTTGCCAACCCCAGAGCAACCCACTTGGTGTGTTTGCAACCACTGCAAGGATATGCCCACAGACACAGAGAGAAAGTGCTGTGGGCAGACCCCAGAGAACTGTATGTCCTTGCTGCCACACATGGACTTGTTCATCTTGGAGGAAGGTGTCCTGCGCTTGGCCAGGCGTATTTGGAACGATGTCTGGGCTGAGGAAGATGCTGCTGAACCCGGGGAAGCCAATAAATAGTTCAGATACGCAGCGTACAGACAGTATGTGGTTTGGCAACACGGCGCCTTGGGAGAAGGGCGAAGGGTGGTCATTCCCAGCTGTTGTGTATGGAGGATTCGGGACAAATACCCAGACCCTTTTAATCATTACACAGGCTTCCTCCCTAGCAGGGTGTAGTGGGTCGTATGCCTCAAAAGATTTTTTCTGTTCTATATCTGTCATATGATCATGTTACTGTTTGTCTTTTTACACCGGTTCACAAGTTGCAAGTAAATTAATGTTTCTGAACATAATTTGTGTCTCGTCTTTACTAAACAAATAACAACCAAATGTCAAAAAATGTTTACTGCAATTACACCATGACAGAAGCCTATAAGAACAATAAGCTTACACAAAATACAAAAAAAAGACGATTGGGGGAGTAATCAGATATTTTTATTGTTCAATTTTTTGAGGATGGCTCCAGGCTAGCTCTGATCTAGCGGGGACTGTGCTGCAAACACAAAAAACACCAAATTCCAATAATCAAACCATGTCTATTTTCTTACAAAGAAATACATGTCTTGTCACTTTCCCATATCTGCTGAAATTTACAGTAAGTATTAAAGTGAACTGATATCAGCATAGAGAAAAAGTGAATGTCAAATACACAGCTACTATTCCAAACTTCAATGGCATTGAAGAAACTAACCTAAGCCTCTGCTGACTTGCTTCTGCAAGAGTTCCTCAACACTTGGGGCAGGGATACCAGATAGGACTCCCAGCCTGCGTGGATCTTCTGGTCTTGAGGGTCTGGACTGTGCCAACCCCCCCAGAGCAGTCAGCCTTCGCTGCAGGATGATGCTCTGCAGTTCCGGAATGTAGCTGAAGTCCACTTTAAGTGTGCACAGCCGCCACGTCCTCGACCTCTTACTGTAGTTCTTTCCAAACCTGATAACAGAGAGATGGGACTCATCAGAGAAAGTTTTTCAGCTGAATGTAACAAGTGATAACATTTGTTTATAAAACGAATCACGGGTGTGTAACAAATGATGACACGTCACGTGTACACCAAGGCAAATGAAGGAAGCAAATCAACAAATATTTCCAATAATTAGAGTTATCATGACATTGTCTCATGCATATGAGAATGCCAAGCACTAGGCACCCAGCAACCCAAGTCTGCACATGAAGCTACACATTTACAGGAAAAGGAGGGGTTCAGTCTTGAAGTTATGGTTTTAGGTCCTAACGGATGAGGGATTTCCACAGGAGAAAGGTTTCTCGATGCAGAGCGAGAACTTAAAAGGTAAAAGGTAGGAAAGCAATGCATTACCCAGCTAATTTTTTAGTGAATGTATAAAAAGCGATCATGAGTCCCAACTCATGCATTTCACTCCTATGAACAGATTACCTTGGTACTAAGACTATTTTCAACAGCATCTTTCAATATTTGAAATCTTGCTGAGGAGTGTGATAGAACTATACATACTGTATTGAGCCGTCTTGTCTTCTCTCGGTCTGTGAAGATGGTGATTATAATCCAGGCCAGCCAACAATGTCCGAGCTTTATACCCTTGTGGTGAGAAGCTGTGGCGCTTGCTAGCGTACATGAGTATATGGTTGTGGAATGACTCCAATTCTGCTGTTGACCTGAGGGTGAAAAATTAATCAGAAGTAGGGTTTAGATGTAATGTCACCGAAGCAAATTTAATCAAAAGATCAGATCTCCACACATTTAGAAATGGGCCAATAGTGCCAAGCCGTGCATGTGGAGGACTGAGACTGGCTTTATACTACTACACAACTACTGTTGTTCGAGTCTACAGACCAAATGCATTATAATGAAAGCTCCAGACGTACAGTCCGTACTGCAGCCGCTGGTCAGGTCTTTTTCCTACACAGAAAAGGACTACTACTGACCCACATTGAGTTGGTCGATTTACCTGACAGGTGAAAATTTTTCAGCCAGCGGATGTCCATAATGATTTCCCGCAGTTTCTGTTGTGCAGGCGAATTCTTGACAATCCAGTCCTTTTCACGGCTGTCCACCAGAGGACCATGACGACAAGCACCGAGGGCCCATTCGTGTTCACCCGTGACGTGGTGCAAGAGTCCAACCCACATATCCTGTATATCAGTTTCAAACATTATACATTTCAATGTAGAAAAGAATTTCATGGAACTGCACAAATCTGCAATGAGCATGAATTGTGATTTTATCCAAAGTTTGAGTGAGGGCCAGGCCCAAGTTTATTTTTAACCTTGCTTTATTATAGACCATTCACCTCAATTTACAGCACAGAATGTAAAACCAACAAATTATACACCCAACTTTGTGTGTATAACTGTGTACTTACAAGGAACTCGTAGTAAGTGCCCGCAATCTTACAGTAATACCAAAAGTGATTGCAAATGTCTCGGTCCCACTGGAGCAAGATTGAACATGACTTCTGCTGCCCTGCCTGGACATAGAAGCAATACAGAAACACAGATAATTTCATCACTTACTGGTACATGTAGTTCTATACAGTTTTTTATTGGTCAATGACTTACCGCTACAATTTTTTTACTCAGGTTTTTGGAACCATGCCAGATGTCCAGACAGTGCACCACCCCGATGTCTTTGTATATCCCTTTGCCTACAAGAGAAAATTACAACGTAACTACTGTAAACATAATCAATCTAACACTGAAAAAACACCATGTCTTATATGTAGCCAGCAACTTTCAGAAAAGGGTATTGGTGTATAACACTTCAACTTACTGAACAGGGCCTTTATCCCTAGGTGGCGATCTGTGCACACTTCCTGAACTTCCACATCTTTACGTAGAGCATCTATGGTGCAAATGAAGCCCTCCTTCTCCATGGCAACAGAATTTCTATTTGTCTCCCTTTTGTCCAGGTTGACAATTGACATTATTTTTTTGGAGTCATTGTCCATTGCCGTGTACGTACAGTACTGTGCGCAAAATCCCGGACTGTCCATGCGGCCATCACCTTTGAATACAAATATCAATGATAAAAATGTAAATACACAAAAGGGAGATAAAGGACAAGCCAACCACTGAAGGGGGTAGGAAAAGGCAAAAGGTCATGAAACCACAAACTATTGAGTAGTAAATAGACGTCTAGTTCACACAGGGTACATGTCTTGCAAAAAATTCAGTTGACTTTGTTGTCCATGACTGACATTTACTGACTACCACCTACTTTGTGACTCACCCAGGACAACAACTGGCCCTTTTGAACGTAGCTGGGCAATTATGGCAGATCTTTTCTCATTCCAGAGCTCTGTAATACTGTCAACACAGTAGTTGTTTTGTATGGCAAAGAACGTTGATCGATCGACCATACCCATGTTCATAAACTGGAACAACAGTTCAATTTTGGCATAGTTATTGCCTGATAAGAGTATGTTGGTGGCCTACATAAAGTCTCCACTTGACATTCCATATTTCAAAGATGGCTGGGAGCTCGACCGCCATACTGTGTGGCCACGTGGACACATCTATGATAGCATAAAAAAAATACTATCTCAATCTCATTTGAAATTTAGCTTCAATAGTGTGTTTGTTCATTTGTTCGTATTTGTAGTGAATGAATGAATGCGATCAACACGCTTCTGCAAATCAGAATAGACGCCCCTATCGTTTAATGATTTGAAACCTGGATACACAGAGTTTAGCTAAAAGTCATTTATGAAACTCAGAAATGGGTCAGTAAAAAAAAGAAAATAACCTACCCATTCAATGATGGCAGCTGTGCCCCTGGTTCTGACACTGACTTCATATGGTCTTTCTGCACCGCAAATTGTTTTGGTTTGTGGATCCTTTGCTTTGCACATACTGACAGGGATAATAAGGTAGTCGGTAAGCTGCTTCAGACATGGTAAGCGATTGATGCCCCACGGCCTATGATTAAGGTGACCAGACGTCCCCGATTTCCGGGGACAGTCCCCGTTTTCGGTGATCTGTCCCCGGTCAAAGCTGTCCCCGGAAATGTCCCCGATTTTGACAGTGAATGGGGGAAAAATGCGCGCAGACTCAAACACCAGTTATTACGGTAGTAATTTAACGCAGCACCAGAGAAGACGTCGTATGACGTACAGACGCTATCAGGACGTACGACCAGACTCAGCAGCGTCAACAACAACAATCTAGAGGCGGCAAAAAGGAAAAAGAGAAGATCAGCGGTCTCATAAATGGTATGTTGTGTATGAACTTATTTATTTTGTGTGAATTGGCAGTAGACTTGGCTGTGTGTGTGTGTGTGTGTGTGTGTGTGTGTGTGTGTGTGTGTGTGTGTGTGTGTGTGTGTGTGTGTGTGTGTGTGTGTGTGTGTGTGTGTGTGTGTGAAGTGGTAACGTTAAAATAAGTATGATTGTTTATCTGAACTGAAGACCTAACGTAACGTTATAAAAGTCAGTGAACGTTAAAATCATGACAATGTTTTCATATCGGTCATTAGTGAAGCTGTAATGTTAACGTTAGCATGAGATTACCAGGTGATGACATTGTATGTGGCTCTGTTTTGGAAGAGGGGGAGGTGGAAGACTGCTTTGGTAGCATATGATTTTCCTGTAGGCATAGGGACCTGAGACTGTTAAAATAATAATAATGATGACATTATTTATTAATAATAAATTAATTAATAATCAGTCAATGGTTGATAGTTGTGTGTGTTAGGCTGCTGTTTTTTTTGTCGGGCTGTGTGGGTAACCAATGACTGTAGTAGTTATAAATGCAGACCATTTGATTAGCTGATGCCCTGAGTCACTGTTTTATGTCAATGTTTTTAGTAAAGGTATAATAAATAAATAAGTAATCAACAGAGTGAAGGAGAGAAGATGAAAAGAGCAGGAGAATAGTATGGAAAGGCAGAAATATAGAACTAAACAACAGAGGGAAGCTAAGGAGAGAAGAAAGAAGGGTGAAGAAAAGAAAAGCATTGAAGGAGAAGAGAACAGACGAGAGTCTTACATCTTTTTATATGTTTTGACTTGGTAATTATTACTAATTACATCTTGATGATATTTACTAGCTACTGGTCTGGCAGCTGTCTTTGCACATGACACTTAACTTTGGAAGAGAGATTTTTTTCTCATGTATTATTCTATATTTGTGTTTTTGACACTGCTGTGCACTACTGATACATGATATTTGTGGGTGCTGATATTTTGATTTATTAACCTTTTGCAGGGGCGCCACCAGGGATGTTGGGCCCCATTAAAAGATATCACACTGGGTCCCACCATCACACACACACAGGCAACGCCAACCATGTGCAGTTTCTGTAACCACACCTCTACCTGTGAAGGCTTCAATTATCTTATTGTCCGATACTAACTTTACAATATGACATTGAGTTGTGATAATATAACACTGTGAAGACATGAAGGAAACATTCTGCATACTGATAGTGTTTGTTTAATTATAAATTTGATTTTCCATTAAAATCCATTAATGATGTTTTTTTATTAACATAACTAATGTTCTAATATTTTTTCAGGGCCCCTGTCAGTCACTGGCCCACAGAATTGTCCTAACTTTTCGCCCACTAATGGCGCCTCTGACCTTTTGTGTAATAAAAGCTGGTTAAAATACATGAAAAAGTACTTGTCCCCATTTTTTATTTCATAATGATAATATGTAAGGATTTTTCACCGCCGCATTGAAAATGTCCCCGATTTTCAGTTCAGAAATCTGGTCACCTTACCTATGATGTCATCTTCAACCGCAACCCTCAGAGATTCTGGCAATGGGACATCTTCTGCACTGTTGTGTTGCACTGTTCCATGTACCGCCGCCTCAAGGCTAATAGCTGGCAGTTCCTCCAAGCAAATGTTGGTTTGTAGAGGGCCACCATACCTATATCAGATAAAAGTAGAAATAGGATAAATTGGTGCTAGATACTGAATGTATGACAAATATATACATTTTGAAAGTCCTTTGAAATGCACATGTACCTCACACGGATACAAGGGACAAAATCTGCATTGTCACCATCATCATCGTCTGAGTCAATGTCCTTAGTGTCACCTTCTTCTAAGGTTGATACAGAGGCACTGTCCATTCCTGATTGCCATGTGACATCATCCCAGTCAATCCTGGTAAGGACAGGTAAAATAAATGGGTTACATTGCTTCAGCAATCCACCATTTTTCAGTACTCCCCTGTTACTATCCATTTGACTTCAGTCCTGCTCTTTCCTGTAATTTGTAAGTATATTTTTGGGAAAGTGCTTGCTATATAAGTGAGAACCTCCTAAACAGGGAGAAAACACCAAGCAGTAGCCAGGAAAACAAAGGGCAAGCATTAAAAGAGTCATATATAAAAGTAGAATATGACTTACGTGGAATTGACAATGTCGTTGAATTCTTCTGGATTGATTGAATTGTTTTTTAGATCCAGCGGCGACAAGGGGATAAGGATGGTGTGATATGACATCATATTAGCTATCACCTTAGTGGCAAATGTGTACATTATCTTATAAAGGCTAAAACTTTCCTGGTAGTACCCTAACCGTTTTGACAGGAGATGACAGGAGATGCCAGAGGAAACGGTCATTCCAACCAACAAACCGCATATACAACAGACATAATCAGAGCAGACCATCATATAACCCTAACCCAAAAACAGATCCTGAAAACAATACCATCTTGACCACATTTGTTTGAATTTTCTGTATAATAAATGATTTGGTCAGCAGAAAAAATTGTACATATAAAAAATATGCAATGGGTTATTTTTTCTTTTTTATATGAACTAGGTGGCAGCACATTTAGATGTACTCAACAATAAATGAGGGCCTAGTATTACCAAAATGTCAATGCCACAGAAACACATGGCTAGACAAGTTCTAAAAAACATTAACATCAAAGCACTTTTGAGTCTTTTTTTTGGGACATACAGGTAAACTTTCCTGGTTTACTTTACCGTTTTGACTGTCAACCAACACAGCGTGTTTATGAGTCAATCCACCAGAGTGTTGGAATGACTGTTCCCTGTGACATCAGCAGAGGAAGTGTATTCTTGCTGGACCATCTACCATCTAGCAACAATGAGCCAGACAGCAGGAAGCAACCTGCCCTGGCAGGAGATGCCAGAGGAAACGGTCATTCCAACCAACAAAACGTATGTACAACAGACATAATCAGAGCAAGCTTTCTGGCAAGATAAATCTCTCACAACATTCTCACAAGTTCAATGCCATAAAAACTCAAGGGGTGGCCTTGGCATAATGTATGCAAAGTATAGTTTAGTAAGAGCAGTCTTTACTTTCCTGATCATGTTTCAAGTGTTCTAGACTCACTGGTCAGAAAGTGCACTCACCTGTCAGATGTCTCAGACGAATTGTTGACAGAGCAGGAGGAGGGGGTCGCATACCACTCTTGCAAGGGGTTGAGCTAATTTTCTCATAACTGTAAAAAAAAATAGTGTATATTTGCAGCGTTTTTGCAGCGTTCTTCTATTCAAAACTGCACGATTCAGAGCAATGTGGAACAACTCCACTAGCACTAGACTACACGAGCTCTAGTCTCCATACATACATAGTTCTACCTAACAACTGAACTGTTCTACAGAATCGCTCAAATCAATGGGATGGTGTCGTGATGGTCCGCTCAGCACTGTACTCCTCGCTATTTTTATCAGCTATGTATCGTTTCCCTGGGGATATTTCCAACCATGTTTGAACGAATATTCGAAGTTCTAATATAAAGTGACAGCCCTACTACGGGTAGTTCCACAAATGCCTGAAGGCGCTTGATTTTAAATACATTACATAGGGAAATACAGATTTATGAACTATAAAAGATTACAAGCCTATCGCCAGGACCACAACACTGCAATTGTTTGTGTTAGCGAAGCCAGATCCATATGCTAACGGCTAGATCCCATAAAGACACGTTAGCCATGTGGTTTTACTGTCGTGTAAATGACAAAAAAATACTCCATGACACGTAATAATTCAGCAATTATCGGCATCTTACCTGTCCAGCAGAAAAAATGCCACGCAAGCATCGGTTTTTAGACCCTTCTCGTCCTTCAGTTGCCGCCAACGTTCGAAAGCAGCGCATAGGATTATTCTTCATTTCAGTTTTTCTCTTTCAGCGTTTTTATTATCAATTACTCTCTGAAAAAGAGTTTTCCTTCTCTTTGCTGGTGCTGATAGTGGTGGTGGTGGGGATGGTGGCGTCTTGTCTGCCATGGAAATTGTCTTCAACTGCTAGGTCCAAATGTGGATTAACTAGTTCCAGTAGCTACCACAGGTTAACAACAAACAGGAGCTTGCTCTGGGTCACGAGCTCTGGGTCACGAGTACTGCACGAAGGGGTCGCGCGCGGGGGAGGGGGAGTGCAGTACGACCGTTTGATTGACGTACTTACTGTCCAATGCAACTCGGTGGCTCTGGAAATCATTGGCTGGAGTTTTTCGAGCCCTGCCCGTTCCAAAGATGATTGACTTGTTCAATTTGCATGTCAATACTTCTAACTCAGTGGCTGTAAGTGGGTTATGATAAGGATTTCAAGTAATTTTGCAAAAATTGCCAAAAAAGCGAATTCCATACCCAACCTTTAAGTAGGGCAGAGATGATGGAGATGGATGGCAGGTGTGCATAATTACATCATGACACATGAAACTGAAAGGTTAGAGTTTCAGTTTCATTGTATTGAATATTCATGGGAAAATCACACAAGAGGGCCATTAAAAAATATATAAATATATCAAAAGTGTGGTTCACTTTTAATTCATATTTATTGAACCCAAGGGGAGTCACTATAATCTTGTTGATGGGGGTTATTGTTGTAATCATTTGTAAAGAGCACATAATGCAACATTCATTTTGCTGTGGTGCAAGCAAATAGCAGAAACCAGACCCCAAACCCCCATCCATTTCCTCTCCAAACTCCCCCCCCCCCCCCCCCCCCCCCAGTTCAGTGGTGAGTAATGCACTTTCTCTCACACACGCTGTCTCTCAATCATCATCTCTGACTCTCTCTGTCTCACACTATCTCTGTCTCTCTCTAGATTCACTCCCACCTCTCTGTCTCTCTTTGGTCCTTCTCTGTCTCTCTCTCTGTCCTTCTCCGTCTCTCTTTGTCTCTCTGTCTCTCTATAGGTTCTCTCTCACACCTTTCTTTCTCCCTTTCTTTCTCTTTCTCTTTTGCTCTCTCTCTCTCTCGCTTTCTTTCGCACCCCGGGGAAGTTTCCAGCAATTGTCTTAAGTTAAATATGTTGTACTGAGATGATGAGCGGATACCCGCAAACTATATCCGTAGACCATATTTGTACAAATACGTAGACACTGAGAAATTGTCAGCGACGCACCCCCATGGCTGGATAACTGGACTGTGTTTTAATAAATATTGTGCGTCACCATTTGGAAGCAACTGGATGGATGGTCTTTCTATTGAAAATATTTAGTTTTATAAAGAAGAAGGCACTTCCACTACATTCTGAGCCGTGAGTGACCTGTAAATGTAATTAGTGTGGTTGCAAAGCAAACCACACTATTATTATTATTTTGTGTCTTTTATATCCTTCTTTGTTCGTATTTATACTTAATTTTCTAAAAAATAAGATTTAATAAATCGTTTTTTAGGGTTAATAAGTCGACCCATCCTCACCCATTATTTAGTGTAAGGTGAAGATAGGGCCTGATGAAGGGGGAGGATCTTTCACGATAAGCTTGCTGAAAGGCAAAGAGAATGATTCCTGATGCTTTATCTCATCGTATTTATTTCTCACTAAAACGTACAGACATACATGGAATACAGGTACAAATTTAATAGGACATGAACATTCTTAATTATGATTATTTGAATAATTTAATACTTCATGAACTAATATTCATAATAAGTAATGAGGATAATTTATTATAATGCATAGTATGGTATTGAGAATCATAGTTATACTTTATCAAAATGAACAATGTAGAAAATAGTTTTATACAAACGCAAATAAATGTGAATTCTAAATTGTAGGTTGACTTTTACATTTTGTCGACAAAATGTACATATCAAAATAAAGTATGGTAATCATCAAGTCATTTTACAAAAAAAACATTGATGTAGTTGTTGTGTCGATACTGTCCCAACTGAACTACTACTTATGGCCTTCAACCTCTCAGAGGATGGAGTTTTTGGAGAGGAAGTGTGGCCGTCTCCTGTTTTCGTCAAGGTAGGCCATGCTTTTATTGGTCCACGGCTGGTTGGGCTCTGCACAGATCCTCTTGTTCCTGACTGTGGTGAAACTGCAGACAATACAGAGGGCAAGGTTCATATGGGTTTATGATTGCTTGGTTGTAAAATAAAATATTGTCACCGTTGAAAATAAAAACCTACACGACTGCGGGCAGATGGCATGATGGTCTTTCCTGCACATGGTAGCTTCTCAGTTTTCCCAACGTCACTTTGGTTCCTTTAATCTTCAGACAGCAATGGGCGACTCCACCTGGAGGAAGAAGCAATTTAGAGGATACAAATGTATGAATGAACAGTTTTAACATTGAATTTTTTACACTGGAACAACCTTTTGTCAATACTTCAATTAATAACTATAGAATAGAAAATGAATGATGTAGGTGAGGAAAGTATACATACCTTGAGCAGAGACACTGCAGGCCATATAAACAGCGATGAGAAGAGGCACAAGAAGGATACATTTTGACATGGTGTATAACGCTGATCTAGACACCAACGAGAAGGACTGATTTGATTTGTGTGCGATTGAGAAAAAAGGGCTGATTTTTAAGCCCACCGACACACAGTCGATGTGTCATACGTTCCTTTAGTGATGGAGAGTGGTGTGCTTGTTTCCTACCACAACACTTCTACCTCTTGGCCATATCCTCCCCCCTTACACCTCCATTCTCACCATCTCTGGTCGTCTAAAAGTATGAGAACATGTTCCATGTACATTTGCATTGAGTCATTAGGATGTGTGCATGGGAATGGAAAAAAAGTGTTATTTTATGCGAAGCAACTGAATGTATGAATACCATGGTTAACATAGACACCATTAGTAAACGATTACTTGACCACAGGTGTGCTGTGAGCCAGTTGTTACTTAATGCATATAACTGCATGTAGTAATGTTAATGAAAGGTTAAAAGCAAGCCAGCCGCTGAAACTCAAAAGCCTGGTTCCTGATCCTGTTTCTGTTCCTGATTCCTGCAGTACAGAGGATCACACTCAGACTGCTACTTTAAAACGTTTACCAAATCTGTTGCTGCCGTGGTTGGAGCAGCTAATACACCCATGTACTGTATGTGTTGTCAGTTGAACCATTGATCCCTGTCTTTGTTGTGTTATGATCCTATGGTGGAGAAGACAGAGACAGAGTCTCCTGCTGCTGGCTGAGCTCCCGGAGGAGGTCCACCTGCAGTAAGCCCAGGGCCACAGCCGTTGTGTTCCACCAGAGACTCATAGTCAGAACCACTGTGTGTGTTGGGTGGCTCCTTCCAGGGAGAGTTCAGACTGGAGTCCACGACCAACATGTTGCTCTAAACAGTTAGGCTGTCGGGCGTGGTCACTTCCTCAACGTCCTCGCTGTCTCCGTCGGACGACTTTGTTTGGCCTTGGTCAACGTCTCGGAAAACGTTTCAAATGATATAGTGCTGCAAAATTGAGGTCCAAGCAAGCACTGTGTTGTATTTGAGGTTGTGATACATCGATGAGCGTTATGATTCTGATCCTTTATCTTCATAAACTAATTCAATTAAAACATAACATCATTGGCTGAACCATGCAACCTGTATTGTTAGAAATAACATTCATATTATTTCTGCACACTTGTTGCACATGGATCAATGTGCAGAGGTTAAACCAGCCATCTCCACAGGCACTCTTGAGGAGATCACAATCAGTAAAGTATTGTGGGCAACTTCCAAACAACAAAAATACAGGCTTGTATTAAAGATAATAGATGGGCCATCTGATGGCCTATCTGGCATGATTTTGTATAACCAAGCAGGCCATTGGAATATTGAGTTACCAACAATATCAATTAATAATGTTGATGAATTGCGCTTAGTTGATGAATGTCCGCTTAGTTTAGGTTACTAACGAATATGCATATTTTCCAGGGTCTTGGAGAAGATGTATAAAGAACGCAATGCATGCTCCAAAGCAGCCCCTAAACAACGCAGAGAGAACAGTGAAAACGCAACGTACTAAAGAGCAAGGCAATGAAACCTTCTGCTACAGCGTCTGAATTCCGTCTATGGCGTGTGGTGTGTGACATCGCAATAGAGAGATTCTGGAGAATAGTTGTGACTGACAGGATTCTAAGCTTCCTATAGCTCCTCAGACCTTGTGTTTGGTGTTCATCGGAAGTTCACCTGTGAAAGGCCTTTCAGTGCCCTCATCTACGTCATCACACTTGTTTTATCATATGCTGAAACTGTACGGACTCATGCTGCATTAATCACAATATTAGCATCAAACATTTAAATGAATCAAAGCCGTAATAATTAACGTTTGATTTTTTTTTATTTACAATTACATTTTTAAAAGGAATCATTGTTTCTCTACAGACCAAATTATTCAAGGGAGACAATATCCATGTACCTTGCAGTTCTAGTTGATCATGCTTTCTAAGATCAAATTGTGAAGCTATAGTGGAAAAAGTTACCTAGAAACAACTGTCAATTAAAATTTCTGACCGGCTGATTCACACTGATTGCACCAACATGTTATAGATTTTCTCTGTCTAGGTCCATTTTCTCAGTGATGAGGATTGTGATTAGGATCCCCCTCAATATTTCTTGGTTTTGTGGTCCTCAGCCACACATCTTGTTTGAATGCAAAACAAAGACCCAGGAGCAGCTACACAACCTCATTCCAGAGTCAAAACTAAGAAACACAAAGACTAATTCAAAATGCCTCAGGAGAACCAACAGGCCGATTTCTGTAAACATTTAGACGAATCAATGTCCTTCCTCATTTTGAGAACGTTCTGCTTTTCAGTTAGAAGGAATGAAACCATTCATCCATTCAGTTCAAATGGTCAAGACTCCACGCTTCCCTTTTTATACCCTCATTATGTAAAAGCAGAGTTTGCTAAATGACAAATAGCTTCAGAAATACATGGTGTTCAACTATTTTAGATTGATGGTAAAAGTAGAATTAATTTGGACATTTCTGAGGAGAACACTTAGTTACTGGCCATGTCACTGAACTTCGAATAAGCCAGTCTTTAGGCCAGTTGAAGGCATGCTAGCCCAGGACCGGGCCCCATATCAGAGGAAGAGGATTCTCAGAAAGTTGGGGTTTAGCAGCGGAAGTTGAGTCTGGCTCTTCTCCTTCGTGGTCAGCACATGGCATGAAGCAAGTCCAAGGCATTACAGTACATGCCTTCTACTCAAAGTGAAAAATGTGTGTGTGTGCGTGCGTGCGTGTGTGAAAATATCTCTATACATATATTATATTGTGGCAACCACGATCGTCGGCAGCTGAGTTTTCCAAAGGAGACGCTCAAACAAGGGTTGCGGGTCAGCGATTTTAATTTGTGTACCTCGCGTGGGAACAAAGGTAAAACAAAGGTCAACATGAGTTCTTCCTCTTATGGGGTAAAAAGGGTCGGTCTCCGGGTCTGGTCCGGCTGCGAGGACGGCGTCTCAATCGCTCCCGTCTTCTCCAGTGTTTCCCCCAGCACTGTGTTGTTAAGGCGGCCGCCTTATCAACAATAGGGCCCCGCCTTGACTACCAATGTATATAAAATAAATAAAATAAATTATCAAAAAAACAAAAAAAAAACATTATTTTTTTTTGAATTATTATGCATTAACAAAGTAGAAAACTCTCGTAGGGAAAGAAAACATACTTCCATCAGGTGTAAAAATAAAGATCAATAATGCATCGGTGTTCACAACAATGGTCGTGACATCAAGCTTTTTTAATTGAATTTAACCAGGGAGACACCACCCCCCCCCCCCCCCCCCCCCCCCCGCTCCTTGACCACCTTGACTAAGACATTTACTGGGGGAAACACTGTTCTCCCACTCAGTCCTGGGGGGAAGCTTATTGGCGTTGGTACGGGTGGGTGCGTTCTCCCCCTACCGCGTCTCTCCAACTCGGCTGTCTCCAACTCGGCTGTCTCCCTCCCGGCACGAGCAACATGGCTGAGAGAGCCCCGAATGAGTGGAGAAGCAGGCTATTGAAGCTGCTTCTCCATCGGTTCCTCAGGTGCTCTTCATCTTCTTAATTGGCAACGGCCGGGTTGCCACTCTCCTCCACCCTTTGTTGAAGCCTCGGGTGGCCTTTCGGAGCAGCGGCGGTCCGGCGCGTAGCATGGCTGCTTCTGCTGCCGGCGTCTCTTGCGGCAGCGGCGTCTCTTGCGGCGGCGGCGTCTCTTGCGGCGGCGGCGTCTCTTGCGGCGGCGTCTCTTGCGGTAGCGGTGGCATCTCTGGCGGCGGCGGCGGCATCTCTGGCGGTGTCTCTGGTGGCGGGGGCGGCATCTCTTGCGGCGGTGGCGGCGTCTCTTGCGGCGGCGACTCTTGCGGCAGCGGCGGCGGCGACTCTTGCGGCGGCGTCTCTTACTGCGGCGTCTCTTTGTGCGGCGTCTCTTGCTGCCTCTGCGATTAAACCTTTGCAGCGCATCCAGAATGCGGCAGCGCGCCTCGTGTTCAACCTACCGAAGTACTCCCATGTGACCCCCCTCTTCCGGGACCTCCACTGGCTCCCTGTAGTAGCTCGCATTAAATTTAAGACGATGGTACTGGCATACAAGGCAGTCGATGGAACTGCCCCTGCCTACCTCCAAGTATTGCTAAAGCCACCCTCCGCTCGACTACCTCAGCTGGACGTCTGGTACCGCCAATCGCTAATGGTGCGGCCGCACCAACCGCGTTACTCGCGTTGGATAACGCGAGTAACGCGCCTAACCTGACGCTTGACCAGTGTGTGGTGGTTCAACGCTTCCAACGCGTCAACGCGCCAACGCAGCTAGATGAGTCCATGTCCATACAAGTGAACGGAGCGTTCCCTCTTAGTCATAACTATCAAACCAAACATCCTTCACATTCACTGAGCGAACATTATGAAAGTAAAATGCACATTTCTCGCTAAAAATGTTTCCATAAACGCATTTAATGGCGTAACTATTTCCACCCAGAATAAAGAAAGATGTCGGCCGTGGCTGCGCTGGAGTCCGAGGTAGGAAACCTAAACGCCGCCGTGTTTGGGTGCATGATAGAGTTTAGATCGGGTTAGATTAAATAATCTCGGATATAAATAACAATAATCGGGTTAAATAACTTCACATGGTGTGTCTGGTGTTTCCAGCATTCGTAGTGTTGATCAGCAGATATATAGTCCGCCAAGACGTTGAGGTTGCTTAGCAACCAGAGACTCTGTCTATGCAAGTGAACGGAGCGTTCCCTCTTCGTCATAACTAAACCAAACATCCTTCACATTCACCGAGCGAACATTATGAAAGTAAAATGCACATTTCTCGCTAGAAATGCTTCCATAAACGCATTTAATGGCGTAACTACGTTACTATTTCCACCCAGAATAAAGAAAGATGTCGGCCGTATGCTTCTGTGCAAGCTCACTACTCTCTGCCAGTGACGTCGGGTCAAGCTCCACACTGATTGGCCACCGCGGCTAAGCGTCACGCGTTGGAGCGTTGAAAGTTCAATTTTCTGAACTCCGGGCGTTGGTGCGTTGGGCGCGTTACTGCGTTTATGTGCGTAATTACGTGCAACTGCCGCGCCTAACGCCCCCAACGCAACGCTTCAACGCTTCAACGCGTGTACCGCGCCTAGACCAATGGTTCCCTATGCAAAAATGCCGATTTTCAACGCCCCTAACGCGAGCAACGCGGTTGGTGTGGCCGTACCTTAAGAGCTAGCAAAGGCCGTTCAGCAAAGTCACAACTTTTCTCGGATTTGGGACCTCAGAGCTGGAATGAGTTCCCTGCCGCTCTCAGGACCGCAGAGTCACTCACTATCTTCCGAAAAAGACTCAAAACTCACCTGTTCAGAGTCCACCTCGACACTGCATAGCCACCCTCCCCCTTCTGGCCACCATTGTACACTGTATTGTATTGTGTTTTATTGTATTGTATTGTATTAGTACTTAAAGGGATACTTCACCCATTTAGAACCGGCGTTCTATCATTATAAAATCGGTATTGTAATATAAATAAATATATAAATAAATATCAGTCTAAACCAGTCTCCCCTTGGCCCATTTTTTCTCATCTAATTTTCTCCCGAAATGACGTCAAATGACGCTTTTGACGTAATTTCGGGAGAAACCTCTTGTCCCGCTAGAAGGGCCGGGGACTACAACACACTTTTGGTGGCAAATTTTTCCACCAATTAGGAATGAGAGGGGGCGGGAGCTCGTGTACTGAGGGGAAATGAGGGGGACGGGAAACCGACAGGTGGGCGGGGCAGCGAGCGCAATGCACTGTGGTAGTTGGAGGTTTTCTTACTTTGAGCCAGAGAGACCATGAAAACACTCTTTCTGCCTTTTTTCAGGCTAGGATGAACCGATTTCAATTATATTTTCACATTTATAATACATTGAATTATTTAATTCATAAAACCTTCATATTCCCACCGGTGAAGTATCTCTTTAACTGTGTAGCAACTGCAGTAGCTGCTATCATTGCTGTAACACGGAGAATCGGTTAGCGATTGTTGTACTTGCACTTGGTTCTATGAACATCCTTTCTGTACCGACAGCGATATATTGATGCACTTCTTGTGACATATGTACTTATTGTTAGTCGCTTTGGATAAAAGCGTCTGCTAAATGCCCTAAATGTAAATGTAAAATGTAAATGTAAAATGTATCAAAACTATTGGATCAATGTGATGTGACGCCCTGGCTTGAGCACTAGCCTATTCCTCCCTCTCCATTGTCGTATTTTGTTGTTTGTGTCTGGTACTGTTCCCTTTGGCCTGCAGGAGGAGCTAGAGTGTTCCTGTCCTAATGAGGGAATTGGAGCCAGCCGTGTTCATGGCTACCGGGGATATAGACGGTGTCCTGTGGCCCCATATTCTCTCTCTCTGATAGACGCGGTTTGAGGGCTTTTCTGCGTTGTGTACACATCATTCCCTTATTTTACACAATACACATCATCCTCTTATTTTCTGGAGAGACTAGAGAGATCCGTATCGGTCTCCAAAACGTCCTGTTTAAGATGACGCAACATGACGATTTTTGCGTAGAAGTAAATAGGAAGAGGGGAGGATTCTCGTAAGACTAAAGCCCAGTTCAGACCAAAGATTCACCTTGCAACGCCTTGCAACGAGACGGTTTTAGAACGTCGCAGGGGCGGTGTGAACGGGTCGTTGCAAGCCGTTGCAAGCCGTTGCAAGGCGTCGCAAGCCGTTGCAAGGCGTCGCAAGCCGTTGCAAGGCGTCGCAAGGCGTTGCAAGGAGTCGCCAGAGATTGAACATGTCAAATCGCAATGTCCAGTTTTAGAACGCGGCGATTTAACTATTCCTCTTCAGCCAATCACAGCACAGAACAACTTGTACGTCACGGCCTTACTCCGTCCCGGTACCGTACTGTCGTATTTTGTTGATGCATTTGCACTTTTAATCTTGCTGAATTCTACGACGAATAATTGTGTCCAAATACAGATATGAGGACGACAAATGACCTGAAAAGATTTGGTTGGGGTTTGTCTCATTTTTCCTGCATTTACAGTGTGGGCGCAGAATTCGACGGTGCGCTAGATTGATTGTGGCATCGTTGATTGCGACCTGCGTTGCTTGTGGACTCTGTGATGATCGCAGACACGAATAATAGTGTCCAAATACAGATATGAGGACGACAAATGACCTGAAAACACTTGGTTGGGGTTTGACTCATTTTCCCCGCATTTACAGTGTAGTCGCAGATTTCGACGGTCTGCTGTCATGAATTGTGACCCATCGGGAATTTCGACCTGCTGCTTGTGGACTCTGTGATGATCGCAGACATGAATAATTGTGTGCACATACAGATATGAGGACGACAAATGACCGGAAAATGCAATGTATCCAACAACGGGTAATCTAAACTAACTGTAAACTCCAGCTATTTACTCCAATGCAGATGTAGTGGAGAATGACAAAACATAGTAACTCTAGCCTACTCTCAAGTAAAATAAAAATAAAACTAATTGCAAACCATAACCAATCTAACCTAACCTACGCAAATGATAATGTTGCGGCTCTCAGCATGTGCCAGAGCGTTCACAGTTGCTATGGAAACCACCTAGCGTCGCAGCCCGTTGCAGCGCGTTGCAGCGGTGTGAACTGCCCAGTTTTAGAACGTCTCGTTGCAAGGCGTTGCAAGGCGTTGCAAGGCGTTGCAAGGCGTTGCAAGGCGTTGCAAGGCGTTGCAAGGCGTTGCAAGGCGTTGCAAGGCGTTGCAAGGCGTTGCAAGGCGTTGCAAGGCGTTGCAAGGCGTTGCGAGTTGCAAGCCGTTGCAAGGTGAATCTTTGGTCTGAACTGGGCTTAAGGGGGTGGGACCCACTGACGCTACAGACCTATTAGAGCACTGCCAGTGGGTGGGACTTCACCAGCAGCTGCGTTTTAATATCCATCCGTCTCGGAGGTCCGAGGACGTTGCCTAGCGACACGCACAAACACGCCCGGCGAACTCGCCATCTCGGTTGATCTCAGTGGTGACGGAGCAAAATTCCGAGACAGAATTCAAGATGGCTGCGCCCGTTGTGACTTGAAGTATGAACTGTTTTCATTGTGCTTGGACCACTTTGGTGGTTTAAATGGCAATTTCAATCACTCTTATTAATGCAATACCTTACTGCGTCCGTATCTCTGCCTATGGCCTGCCCTATAGCCTACTTATTTTGGAGCGCCTGGTCCTCTGCCAATGCTACCGCGACAACAGCTCTCCGGGTGGCGCCCATGTTTTCCTCCAACGACCGAGCGAAATAATAAAACGCTTGAAGTGTGGGCGTGGCGTCAGATCCGAGATCCGAGTCGGTTCGCAGAGAATACTCAAACGCAGCATTATCGACTAATGCCCTGTTTACACCTACCCGATAGTGGGCCCCGATGTTGCCCGATGGCTAAATCAGCAGCTATCGTTACAACATCGGCAAATAGCGTGGTTGCATCGGGAAACACCGTTACTCTTCCCGGGAACATCGTTAGACAACGGGAAGAAACGGGAAGAAATGCTCAATGATCGGGCAACAACGGGCAACATCGGCAAAGAACGAACATGTTTGTTAATTTTGGGTCAATCGGGGTAGAATCGGTTACTAGGTGTTGCTATGGGCTAATCGGCTATAATCGGGAATAGAACGGGAGTATAACGTAAGACATCGCAAATCGTTCGGGAATTTTCCTGGGCACATCGGCTATATTCGTTAATCTTCCGCGCTTTATCGTGTTTTATCGTCTTTATATCGGCAACCTCAACACACGAAAGACCCTCGAGAACCCTAGACAAATAACGATTGTGAGTGACCAGATTGTGTTAAGGAAGACCCTCAATCTGCCACTTGTGTATAAATAGGGGGTGATGGATGGATGTCCTACTTTTATAATTACAGGGTACTTCGCCCATTTAGAACCGGCGTTCTATTATTATAAAATCGCTATTGTAATATAAATAAATATATAAATAAATATCAGTCTAAACCAGTCTCCCCTTTGCCTTCTCCCGAAATGACGCCAAATGACGCCAAACGCGTCATTTTACGTGTTTGGCGTCATTCGAAATGACGTCAAATGACGCCAAACGCACTTCGGGTGTCTTCCCTGGCATACATCGTTATGTTATCGTTATAACATCGGGTATGTGTAAATGCTACCCCGATAAATTGACCCGATCATACATTTTTAGCCCGATGTCACCCGAATCACCCCGACTTCCACATCGGTGGTCCATCGGCCATTAGCGGCCATTAGCGGGATGGGGTAAACGGGGCATAACAATCGAATAATCTAGGTGTCTTAATTCGACTATGAGTAACTCGATCCGATTTGATTATAGTTTGACTAAGGTGTTTACATGCATCTTAATAATCCAATCATAGTTGGACTAACCCAATAATTCGATTTTCTTGAGGGTCAACGCACTGACTGATAACATTGCTATTTATTCTTTCGCATTCGGGCGGCTCATAATTAACACACATAGAAAATAGTGTTTGTATTCAAACGCAAACTTCTAAGTTATGCCCCAAAAACCTCTGAGTAGACTCATATAAATACACACAACTAACACCATGAATACACAGCTATAATTGCTTTGCATAAAAATCACTGTTTTTCCATTCCCATGCACACATCCTCATGTCTACGGTGACTCAATGTAAATGTACATGGAACAAGGAACATGAAACATGTTCTCAGACTTTTAGACGACCAGAAATGGTGAGCATGGAGGTGTAAGGGGGGAGGGTGTATGGCTAAGAGGTAGAAGTGTTGTGGTAGGAGACAAGCACACCACTTTCCATAACTAAAGGAACGTCTGACACATCAACTGTGTGTCGTTGGGATTAAAAAGCAACCCTTTAAGTTTTTATCAATCGCACACAAATCAAATCAGTCCTCCTAGTTGGTGTCCAGATCAGAGTTATATTAGTTACATGTCAAAATGTATCCTTCTTGTGCCTCTTCTCATCGCTGTTTTTTTGACCTGCAGTGTCTCTGCTCAAGGTATTTTATAGTTTAGAATTTAAGTATTAAAAAAAGGTGGTTCCAGTGTGAAAAATGTCACCAGTGACAGTCCATTCAGTGCCCTCATCTACGTCATCTCACTTGTGTAATCATACGCTGGAACTGTACTGACTCATGCTGCATTATTCACAATATTAGAATCAAACATTTTAATGAATCAAAGCCGTAACAATTAATGTTTGACTCCAGTCATCACATTTTTAAAAGCATCTATTGTTTCTCAACAGACCAAATTATTTAAAGGTTGGGCATGGAATTCTCTTTTTTGGCCATTTTTGCAAAATGACTTCCTTATCATAACCCACTTACAGCCACTGAGTGAAGACCTGATTCCACCGGACCAGGGGCCTCATGTACTAAGACTTGCGTGGATTTCATACAGAAACTTGGCGTACGCCAAAACCCAGAAACTGTCTTACGCACAAATAAATTCAGATGTATCAAAGTGTGCGAACGCATGGATCCAAGCACGTTTCTTTTGTACATCTCGATCAACGTGGAATTGAGCGCACATGCCGAGGTGCCAAACTCCTCCCTGTCCACGCCCTCATTTAATTATGCAATTTCATTTAAATAGGCCTCTGGACCTGAGATTTACCTCTTAATCCGATCACCTGGCACCATAAACAGAGGCAAAAAACGAAACTTCACGGAGTCTGAGCTCGAGATTTTGCTCCACGAGGTAGAAATGCGCAAGCATATGCTATTGGAACCCTGTCAACAGGGATAAATGCAAAACAAAAGAGAAGTGAGTGGGAGTATGTTTGCGAGGCCGTCAATGCAGTGGGGTCTCAGCAGCGCACACACTCTGAAATTAAAAACAAGTGGTCAGACCTCAAGGTGGAGGTGAAGCGGAGGGTTTCTGCCCACCGCCGAAGCGTGACCGCAACAGGTGGGGGGACGGGAGTGGGGGAACTCTCCCCCTTCGATTTGAGAGTGGCCACTTTGATCGGTGACACAGCTCTCACCGGAGTGGTGGGAGCCCATAAGGGGACGCCGATCATCCCCAAGGTAAATATGCTGAAGTCATAAATGCTGTAATTATACTGGTCATACAATTGGCTGCTTGCAACACACATAAGTCGTGCGTAAAGATGCCAGGATATTAAAGACTTTGACTCGTGTTTATTAACTTAAATTTTTTATTTTTGAATAGACAAGCAAGGAGAGGGCACGGATTGCTCCGTCGGCCCCGGCGTCTCCTCCGTCGGCCCCGGCGTCTCGATCGCCCTTCGGATTTGACCATTTGCGATGTCCTCTAACAACGCTAACGCAGCCATTTTTAAAACAATTTTCTTCATCCATTGCGCATGCTTTTATAGCCACCCATATAATTGCAAGGTGTGTTAATTGTTCAGTGTGTCTCTGATGTGCAAATCACTCTGAGTCATTGTTTTCACCTTTTTTCCCAGTTTCCCAGCGTCACCTCTAAGTGTCGCCAAAGGAACAATAGCTGTAGAAACGTGCGTACGACAGCTCTGGAGCTGGCGTGGGGACCGCACATTTTTACGGTCATTTCACGTTTTGTACATCTGAACGTGAGCGTGGAAAAGGACGTACGCCACATTTTTGTGCGTACGCAACCTTAGTACATGAGGCCCCAGGGGTCTCATTTATAACCGTTGCGTACGCACAAAACGGGGCTGAAAGTTGCGTACGTGACTTTTCACGCCAAGGTTGTGATCTATAAAAAACCAACTTGACGGGAAAATGTGCGCAGCCCTAAGCAAACTCTGACCCATGCGTACGCATGGTTTGGAGGGAAAGGAGAATTGGCGACACAGACGGTGTGGTGGTGAACTGAAGTCAGACCGAAGAATTGCAGAGTGAGAAGAACGCTTATGTTTTATCATCGCCCTTCATAAATTTAATTTCAACCCGTATAATGCGTTAAATCCTAATCTGAATAATTTAAATCCACCGCGTTATTTCTCAGTTATAACTCCAGATATATCTCCTTAGAATAGAAATAAAAAGAAATTCTCTATATTTAATCCCGTCACTCCATACTGTCCACTAACGGCGCGACTGCATGGAATGAAGCATCTGTCCAACATGTGTCAATAACATAATATTTTTATGTGACACTGTAAACACCTGTAATCCTTAGCCCAAGTGAAGGAGTTCAAGTAGGCTACCTCGGGGTCTTGTTCGGGAGTGAGGGTATGGAGCGTGAGATTAGCCGGAGAATCGGAGCAGCCGGGGCGGTATTGCGTTCGCTTTACCGCACCGTTGTAACGAAAAGAGAGCTGAGCCGCAAGGCAAAGCTCTCGATCTACCGGTCGATCTTCGTTCCTATCCTCACCTACAATGTAAAAAAAACAACTGTAAATTTACAGTAAATTACTGGCTATAAATTGCATTACTTTCACAGTACTTTTACAGTAATTTACTGTACATATTTTCACAGTAATTTACAGTAAATAGTTCACAGTAATTAGTTCTATTTTCACAGTAATTTACATTAAATAGTTCACAGTAATTAGTTCTATTTTCACAGTAATTTACATTAAATAGTTCACAGTAATTAGTTATAATTTCACAGTAATTTACATTTTATAGTTCACAGTAATTTGTTCTATTTTCACAGTAATTTACATTAAATAGTTCACAGTAATTTGTTCTATCTTCACAGTAATTTACAGTAGATAAATCACAGCTAATTACAATAAAAGTACAACTGCATACTGTATCTTCAAAGTTGTCATACCCATTAAAAAGCTGTGATTTAGCAATATGTAGCTGTGTTATAACAGTAACTTGCGGTACATACATTACACTAAATGGCTGTATTTTTACATTTTCACTGTGAAATTAATGCAATTAGGTAGCCAGTAATTTACTATAACTTCACAGTTGTCTTTCCCATGGAATTACTGTGATATAGGGATATCCTGCATGCAATATACTGTAACTTCATACACATGCATCCAAAGTAAAAGGAAAACAAAGAGAACATGCAATTTGTTCAATTCAACATTTAATTATACAATGAATCAACATTAATACATTTAACCAATAACAACCCGTTATTCACGGCACATTTCACCCTACATTGAAATCCATTCAAAGTCCAATATCTTCCTCAAGAGTGTGCTCACATGTGGGTTCATCAACCCACGCTTTTTCTTGGCTTTGGAGCCCCTCTCTGGATTGATGCTCAAGAAGCACCTGTAAATAAAACAAGAAAACAACTTTCAGTTTTACATATTTATATATTGCATACTTTTTTTCAAAGACAGATGCAGTATACCTTACACCAAAGACGTCACAGGCACAGTGACATTATCAACAACTAGAGGCTGCTGTTCATCACAGAGATGAAAGACCATTTTTAAAGTAAATTCAAATTTTTTGGTTCAACTGTATTGAAGTAAGCGATTTATTTATGTTAATATATGTGTTAAATCGCTCTATATTCATACAGTGATCACTTATATAGTGTGCGCGTTTCATAACTCTGATCTCTCAGTCACCTGCTCTGCAATATAATCGGCAAATAAACTTTTCGGGGATCCCACAACTGATATCCAATCAGAAGACAGAACGCTACAAACCGGCACGTCTCACTGACGGTGCACGCCTAGAGCAATAGATCTTTAAGTGACTACAATGGCGGAGCAGGTAAAAAAACCTTCCCAATGTCTGTTTTGATGGTTTTTATCATGTTTATCACACTTATGGATCTGAGATGGTTCTAGATAACTCGCTGCTTGAAGACCGCAGTGCATTAATGTGGTGACTTAGGGACGAGGGAGGGGACAGCTAACTGCATTCAGTGTCAGGAAGTTAGCTAAACTGACCTTTCCGCTTACTTCACCCTTTAACTAGAAAGCACTGTGGGAAACCCTGCAATGTTCATTTGAAAGTTAAAATACCTTTGGATAAACTCCAAAGTGGAGGAGCCCTCCTCAGGATACTGCAGGTTGAAGCAATAATAGCTTGCAAACATTGCAGCTATTCCGTTGCTGAAGGAGTGGTGTGGTCCCATCACAACCTTCTGTTCAATGCTGAGCATCCATGCGGTTGGCTTCATCATGTCACCTGAAAAGAACAATGAACACACATAAAGCGCTATTGTAAAGAAGTTGGGTGCTATGAGCAAGGAAAGAAGTTTCAGTAACCTTGAATGTTTTCACAAATTGTTACCCACTTACTGATGCTCGATGGTGTTGTGCCCCTGACGGAGTCTGCAAGGCAGCACTGCCTGGAAGGCCCTAACCTTAACCAGGCAGCGCTGCCTTGAAGACTCTGTTGGGTGCACAAAACACCGTTAAGCATCATTGTTACTGATGTAATTAATTGTCTATTGCACAACTCAAACCATTATGCCCTTCTTTGCTCTCCCCATTTTTAAGTCTCCAAGATTTGGTTCACAGTTCCAGAGCAAATCTAAGTCAATACACTACCCTTGAATGCTGCATAAAAGCAATCTGTAATCTCTAAAACCATCGACTTTACACCAACTACCGGCACTACTGTTGAAAGATGCTGAATCGAAAAGATCGAGACAAGCAACACTATTGGAAAAACAGGTTAGATCACTGATCAGCATGTTCTGTCAAAATATTGTGTAGCGCCTTGTTTATTTAAAAAACACATGGTACATTTATTACAGCTAGAAATATCAATATAAAATCCAGATATCAACAGTACCTTGGACAATCAAGCAGGGGTTGCTCGGCAATGGCACTGTGCTCTCAACATCAGCGGCAGTTGCACACGGCTGTAAAGTAAAAAGTAAATGTTACATTCATACAGTATATTGTAGCAAAGATTCAACATGGTGCATAAGACGTTCCACTGGTCCCACTGATTCTGAAGTTTTTTATTTTTTAAACAACTTACATCAGCCTCAAGCATGATGGCATTCTTCGGTTCTTTGAAATATGCCATCAGTAGCAGAAGGACACATGCAGCCTTGTCTGACGCCTCTGGCTCGTATTTAGCGAGGACGTCCCCGATCCCTGGACGGTTGAGCTGCTGGCAAAAGCGAATGATGGTACTGCCCTTGCTGTTCATAGCCTCTTCATACTTGGTTTGTATTGAGACATCCGTCAGCAGACTGAAGTGGGAGAAAAGGCCTCTCTGCGAGAATAGGAATGGCCAATCCTCCTTTATCTCATGAATGGCTGGTGCAGGCACCCCGTTTATGAACTGGCGCTGGGTGATGTAGGTCTTCTCCATCAGATGTTCAGCCGTTTCTGCCCCTCCCATCCCTCCCTCTGCGTAGATGTTCAGTAGTTGTTGTTTTGTTTCTTCCAAAGTTGCCTCCGTCTCTCCAGCAGGAAGTTCTTCCGGACACCACCGTACACAACCGTACTGGTCTACTGGGCCTCTGGCCATTGCGATTGCCCCCTCTGCCGCCACATTGGAGGGCCTGCGCTGCCTGCGTCGCCGAGTTTGAAGAGTTTGCTTCCTATTTTTGTATTCCACTCTTGTTTTTATTTGTTGCAAAAGGGAGTAGCAGCCGTCTCCCAGCATATCTCCCTTTTGTCCGACATCGGCAAAGCTTTTTGGCCAGTCTCTCACAATCATCCGGGCGATCGTGTGGCATGTTGCTCTTGTTGGGTTTTGCTCATGCGCTAACATTTGGTCCACCACTGTCTTTATCATGTCTCTTCTGTCCCCTGGTGATGGTCTTTTTGCATCTGCCGTCGCTTTGCCAATAGCTGCTGGCATCTCTACCCATCGGACCCGGAAGTCAGTATACCATGGCCTGCCAGGCAAGGTGGGTGATGAAAAGGAAGAGTTTCTTTCGGAAGTTCTTTCGGAACTTGACGAGGGAGTACTTGTGAGGGGTGGAGATTCGACAGCAACAGGATCTTCTACTTCAACTGGTGGAAGACCTAGAAGTGAGAAAGGAAAATTATTATAGATAGAGGTACAGCAAGAAGTAGATCCGGGTCGGATTCAAATCCAGGTCTGCTGTGAAGAGGACTGAGCCTCTAGGGGGACACTCTAACCACCTCTAGAACCCCTGAAGTCTTAAGCTATTTTAACGATTCAACTATAAAAATAATAAAAAACATGGCAGTGTCATAGTTGGATTTACCTTTATTCTTAATGCCGTTCAGCAGTCTGCGACACTGGATTTTACTGAGGTACTTCTCCAGATCCTTCGCTTCTACAAAGGCAAGGTCTGCTCTGCTCTCCACGCCAATCTCTTCCAACACTCCCAGCAGGGAAGTCAGGGTTTCAAGAGAGAGGCCCGGTAAAAATGAAGCAATTTCTTCCTTCACGTCTTCCCGATCCATTCTCTAAAATAACAAGCCAGAATCAAATCAATATTAAAGTATTCTTTATTTCAGACCCAGGAGGATCCATATCAACACAAACAATAAACAAATACACAAACAATAAACAAATAACAAATAAATCAAATACATTATTATTATTGCACTCTCCTTACCCAACAGCAGATCAAATGACTGTGTGAATCCCCCAAACTAATTTACTAAATTTACTTAATGTTTAATATTTATTTACAAATGATTAACAATAAACAAGGGAAGATAACAATTGTAAGTAAGCATTATCAGTAGCTCCTGCAGACACGACTCCTCAATAACTTTACAATTTTTCGATTTCGGCCAAGAAATTTCATTTCTATGCTTCCCTGGTTTAAACCGTCTCTAAAAATGAATGGTGGAGAGCAATAAGTGAAAGGTGATTAACTCTGTAAGCTGGAAGAGGATAGTAATCATGCAAATCTTCATGCTTGATGCAAACATAATCCTCTTCAGCTACTCCTAATTCACAGTAGATGCCCATGTCTCTCAACTTCACGAAAGTGTGTTTCTCCATTACAAAGTGCACAGAATCCTGGAGAACAACAACAAGGTTAATTTTCCCAACATTAAGTTCTTCATCGTTGCTCCCAAGCAAAACCATCATCCCTTTTTTGTACACTGTGCCTTTCACTGTGACATTGTTACAAGCCAGTGCAGACTGTGACTCAAACTCATAACTGGCGAGAGATGCCCTGATCTTGTCATTGTAATCATTTACATACAACTCTGTGCCCTTTACTACTTGGATAATTGGAGGGAAAAGTTTGCCTGCACTAAGATAGGCTTGCAGAAGTTGGTGTCTCTCTGCCAGAGTCTGGCAAATACTTTTAAAGTTGTGTAATTTTCTGGCACACTGCTTGAAAAAAGTGTGTTTGCTTTCAAACCTTAGAGTCCACAGGCGGATAAGTGGGCCAAAGTGAAGGATGAGCTCTGGATAGTGGCATAAATAATGGTGCTTGGGTTTCAGGGGATGACCAGGGAAGAGCTGTTTCCTGTACCATATGTACTCTTCAATGATGACTTTCAGATATGCTACTTGGCCTGCTGTAATGGCTGGTGCACAGACAAGTTCCACTATCTCTCTCAGCTGCAACATGAGCTGCCATACCTTGTTGTCAGCAGGATCTTTAATCCTGTCACCTATCAATAGAGGTAGCAATCTAAGAAAGCACCAGTTTTGAACTGCATGCCCACTTAATCTCTCGCCTCCAGCAGAGAGGTCAGCCGGCTTGTCCTTGCCATCATTTCCTTGGTATTTGAATTGGTTCTTACACCGATTTAACTGCAGGTAAGTAAAATGCTTCTCCTTGACTAAATGACCAATAAACAAAGCAAGGTCATAAGAGACAATACCCTCAAACAAGTCATGGCCAAGGCATGGTGGAAGGCCAGGCTGGCAAACATGGAAATGTGTTAGTTGGTTGAAAGGAGAGTCAGACTTGATGCCGCAGACTGAGTCAGTGCCACTTGTTTTTAGATGTTGCAAATTACTTTTGTAGGCTTGTACTGTTCTTGTGATACCACACAAATGTGGTTCTTTCATAAATGTATCTCTGTCTACCTCACAGTAGCGACAGAAACGATCAGCCCTACTGAAATTTTCTAAAAAACCCCCAATGCCATGCGATCCCAAGTTGTCTCCTGAAATTGCAACCAAAGTGCCTTTTACAACATTGCCTTCACTTAGCACAATACCTCTCTCCTCCAGGACTTTGAGGTCCTTGATGAGTGGTTCAAAAACTTTGTTCATCCCAAAGTACTTAAAGTCCTTCTCCCGGCATAGAAGGACAAGCTGCATCTGATCTATAGTGGATCTATTGTGAGGTAAAATGTCAGTCAGAGTTGAGTAAACAGCTAACACTTTGTGTTTTTTTTTGCCTGATCCAAGAGGGTTAACGACCTCAAACGCATCTTGGTATAGCATCAAACCAACCGAGGAAGGCTCAGTTTTTAACAGCAGATTACTTTGAACTCCCTCCCCATCCTTAACATCCTGATAGACGTTAACAACAGAGGGTTGCAAACGTGTTGCAGCATACTGTTCTCGTACAGACTCACTTTTAAACAGTGCAGCCAATGTCTCCTGTACAGGTACATACTGGGCAAAGCACTCTTTGCCATTTTCATCATTTCCCAAGAACACAGGAACAGGCTCAACGTAGTTGAAACTTTCTTTAAAAGCACCCTTCCTCTTATAGTCTGTGCTCAGAACTCCCCTGTTATAGAGCTTGAGTAGATCCCCTCTGCTCAGTTCATCAATAGTGTTGCTTATGGTGGCCTCTGGAATACCAAGTACCTTCAATTTCTCACTTAGAATGTTAAGCACATGTGACAGGCCAATTTCATGGGCATTTTGAAAGTCCTCAATGATTGTTTGTAGTGTACTTGCTGGTAACAATAGCTTGGCTTGTAATTTCAAGTAGAGAAGTGTAAGGTTTTGTAAAAAGAGGGTTTCATCCACAGCCAATTGCATTTCTTGTTCAGGTTGTTTATCAGAGATATCTAAACATGAGTGACTGGGTTCAGGCTGACTCAAAGGCTCTGCAAGAACAGACCGACTCAAAGTTTCTGTGGGAACAGACGTATCTAGAACCGAATCATCTAAGTCCTCTATACCTCTACTTCGATGTTTCCTGGAAACATGTGAGGCAAAACTGGACGCAACTGTAAAGCTGCAGTCACAACCTCTGAATGGGCATTTGATTTCCAATCCTTCTTCTGAGTGTGAATTCAAATGCTTTACAAGGGAGTTTACAGTTTCACACTTGAATGCACAAGACTGAGCCAGACACTTTAAGGGTGTGGACAACGGCTTGCAATATCTTGGTTGTTTGTGCTCTCTAAACATATGTGCTCTCAGAACAGTGGCTTTGCGGTACATCCGAGTACAGTAAGGCACACCACACAGATAGTGATAATTTGGAGTGTTACTGTGCAACTTTGCGTGCTGAATAAACTGAACAGTAGTCTCAGACACATGCTCGCACAGACTAAATTTACATTGGAACATTGTTCACCAAAAGCATAAAATTAACTATCTAGAAGGGGGATGGGCCATATTCTCGCACCTTCGTCCTCTTTTGGCCAGGATGGGATGACAGCAGTCGTTGAAGGTCGTAGCAATAACAAACAAAACCTGTGGAAGAGAAAAAGAACACATCTTAATACTATATTTTTTTGTGTGTTGTGGGTGCCTACTAGGTTACGTCTTGTTAAATTAGTAAAATGGACTGCTAAAGCTTAATTGCACCTCTAAGTTGTAGGCCGATGACTTGCAGTCAGTAACCTTAACCTTCGTCCTCTTTTGGCCAGGATGGGATGACAGCAGTCGTTGAAGGTCGTAGCAATAACAAACAAAACCTGTGGAAGAGAAAAAGAACACATCTTAATACTATAATTGTTTGTGTGTTGTGGGTGCCTACTAGGTTACGGCTTGTTAAATTTGTAAAATGGACTGCTAAAGCTTAATTGCACCTCTAAGTTGTAGGCCGATGACTTGCAGTCAGTAACCTTAACCTTCGTCCTCTTTTGGCCAGGATGGGATGACAGCCGTTGACGGTCGCAGCAATAACAAACAAAACCTGTGGAAGAGAAAAATAACACATCTTAATACTATAATAGCAGGGTTGCCAACTTTGGGACTTTGGCTGGAGTGAGACTCTAAAACATAAGTGTGAGCGGCTAATTTTTTTTGGACAACCCTTAACCCTAAAAAAGTGTTTTATACAAAATAGTCCTCGTTTAGTAAACCCTCATCTAAGAAAAAAAGTTAAAGAATGGAAACGCTTTTTCATAATGTACAAACTGGGCCACCTTGAATCATTTGGGGAATTTAAAAGTGCCACTTGCCCGATTCTTAAGTATTCCAAGATATACCCTGGGTTAGGCTCTACACCCCGTGAAAATCGACAAGATATACTCTTTGGTATAGACAAACGTCCCACCAATATTTATACCACTTATGTCATTCATGGTTTTATATTTATAATTTTTTATTTTACTTTACATTTAATTCTTCATAATTCAGGCATTACAGAACTTTCATGGTCATAAATAAAAAATACGAACTGCAGTTTAATTTCTTTGTTTGTTCTTGAATTGACGTAGAATGGAGCAAAGGCTCATGGGATTGGGAAATGCGTTTATCCAATAAACAGATGGAGGTCAAGTCTATTTATTAAATTAATTTTTGATTAAAACCGTGCATTCTGTGTGAATGTGTATTTGAATGTTAACATTTCGTTTTTAGTTATGTAATCATTTGAAAGTCCCTTCAAGTTGAAAAAGCACATGCATTCTTATTATGGCCACACCTGGCGTACTAAATCAACTGTGATCAGATTGGTTAAAAAAATAGAGGCTGCGTGTGATTTCAGTTCCGGTTCAATGCATTTGTAATGAGGGGGCGCACTTCTGTGCAGTGTGCACATTAGTCGTCGTTGCCAGCAGGCTGCACCCGACAGCCAAGGGATTTACATGTGGCATAGCAAGGTAAGCAGCAGAATTGTTTCCCAATTAAGCGTAATTTAGAAATGGAGTTGTTGAGTATTATGGTTTCATGAAAGCAAGGACAGCACTCTGTTGCTTTCGAAACTTTGAATCGCCGACAACGGACGTTTCGGGCCGCGCGCCCTTCAGCGTGTAATGGCTTCTTAAAGGCCATTACACGCTGAAAAAGGGAAACGTCCGTGGTTGGCGATTAAAAGTTTTGAATGCAACAGTGCTGTCCTTTCTTTCAGGAAAAAATATTACGATACGTTGGATTCAGCACGCAGTTAAGTTATATAAAGAAGTCTAGTTAGTGAGCGCGTTACTTCATACATTCGATTTTTTTTCTTGCCCCTGTGGAGGCTTGGGTGTAGGGGGTCATTAATATTTGGTTTTATTTAGTATTATGGTACAATATGTAGATGGGCCGACATGTCCACGGGTCGATTTTCCGTAGTAAATTTATCATTTTAATGATTTGGATTTCCCCGCGACGGTTTCGCGGGGTTCAGCTGCTAGTCAGGGACGCAGCGCGTGACCATGACAACGTTATTTCTTGGGAAATGGGACTAAAACGAATATAATGGATGACATTCATAGTATTATTGGTATACAAATTCCATTACTTACATTACCATTAAGCAAACGAACAATTTTGTAAACAAGAAATTAATATTTTAATATATTTAATATTTTATCAATGTCCTTCTAGAACCTGTCATGAACTTTGATAATCAAATCAAACGATGTCTCGAGCGCAATAGCTGTCTCTGATATAACGGACATTTAGCTGCTATTCTTTGGCAATTTGACATTTTATTTATTTAGCATTATGGTTTTATTTAGTATTATGGTACAATATGTAGATGGGCCGACATGTCCACGGGTCGATTTCCCGAGTAAATTTATAATTTTAATGATTTGGATTTCCCCGCGACGGTTTTGCGGGGAATAGCTGTCTCTGATATAACGGACATTTAGCTGCTATTCTTTGGCAATTTGACATTTTAAGTTGGCCATATGAGCAATGTTGTTTCTTAATGTTACTCGTATATGAACGTAGCCTAATGTAAACATAGACTACGTTAATGTGAAGTAAATATACACAGCTGTGATAACCGCAATAACTTATCCTGGCATAGCAATAGCCATAAGCAATTTGGCACAGAGTCTAGCTGAATGTCATTGATGATAAAGCTAACGTTAGTTAGTATATCTAGTTAGTCATCTATGAACGAATATGGTCTAACTAAAGTTGCTCACAGACCGACAGTCAAACATGATCGCTATTCGTGTTAGTCTACTTACCAAGAGTTGTATATAATATGAAATAATTATTAGCTTATTGCTGTAAATGTCAGTACGACCGTAGTTGCCAACTACATCAACGGAAGATGAGCATCTTCCCTGGGGAGGCTCGTGCGCCTGGTTCAGGAGCAGTGTATTGCTCGAGCAGTCAACTGCTCTTGAACCTCGCGCTCGAGGCTCCCCAGAAACCGGAACGTCAAGGTTCATGTTCGTTTTACCTTATTTGTGTATTTTGCTTGGGTGCCATTTTGATGTTTTTGCCAGGATCAATTCATGTACCCGTAATTTCAAGGTTATTTTCCCTCACAAAAGCTAGAACTTGTTTGGGCAATTAGTTGTGCAGTCCATTATACATTGTAAAAAGCCTGTAGTAAGAGAGAAAATAAAATACATGATTATGTGTACTGTGATCAAGACACCCAAGTGGTTTGACATATTTGGTGTAACTGATGTTTTTCTTTTACTCTTGCACCTTCCCTTTTAGTCTCTGAAGCAGTGTCTCACACTCGAGTCCTGACCGAGGGCCTTGAAACTGGCATGCCTGTTCAAAACATCTCCAGGACAACAAGGTTATTTTGTGTTGACGTGTATTGAATTCTTAAGGGCAAAGGTTACTCAAAACAGGCAAATTCTGTAGAAACTCCATAAAAAGAAATATTAACTCACTAAGACCATTCATGAAACATCAGTAAGCTGCAGTTTGCATAGCCAGTCAGTAATATTTTAGTTCTTTCAACTGCGACTGCTTGTAAAAAAAAAAATGCAATGATGCCACCAACAATAACCAATACAATGTTGTGCCAGATAACCTCAAATATAATTAGCCTACTTCCTATTTGTGCAAACCCATCAGATGCCTTTGAAAAAAAACAAAAGTGCAAAGATGCTTTGTCTGAAATGAGTTCCCTTACCGTTTAATTTGGAGCAAGTGAAAAAATCACGGGCTTGTGTTATCTGTAGGGTCTCCGTTGTTGTCAACAGCTTCTCGGAGAGCTGGATGGAGAGGGTTTGCAGCGTCTGTATTCCAATTGGTTGTCAGGGTTTTTGCATTGGAAATGCATCAGTGAACAAATCGCCTGCTTGTGCCATCCGTAAGGTCTTCGTTGTCAACTTCTTGTTGGAGAGCTGGATGTAAAGGTTTTGCGACGTCTGTATTCAGATAAGGACTGCACGATATGGGCAAAATATGATATCCCGATATTTTTTGGCTGAATGGCGATATACATCTCGATATTTTCTATAGAGTGGGATAGATGGCTTTGTCGCATTGTCCTGCGTACTACGGTGAGGGTTTCAGTGCGCCCTAACTTAAATCCCCCGCCCCCTCCCTTCTCCGTTCCATTTGGGAACATGTTTGGTTTAATTTAGCTTGTTTCGTATATTTTAGTTAATTAATTAAGGGCGCCTCCAGAGGGCGCCCCCAACACATTGGATCGGCCCTCCGCTTTGGGGCCGCATTATCATCTAGAACGTGTATTAACTTTTGGTAGTCTAACGTGGTCCATTATCCCTTACTTGTTGCAAGACACAGTAGTCTACACATACATCTATACATAAGGTTTCTGAGAACAGCAGGACAAGTTGGCACATCAACATTCACAAACGGAAGGCTTGCGCTACTCCATCTAGGCACTTTGAGTTGTAGCCTCATACCATAATTGAATGCCGCTTCTTTTGTAGCAAGAAGCAGCAAGTGTTATTTTCACAGAAGATGAACACATACCAAATTTTCTGATAAGTATATTAGCTTGTGCATACATCATACGATACTGCCTGCAAATTTCACGGTCATTAGACTGGTCATCAGGGGCCGGTTGCACCAACTGGGCGTAACTAAGCCTGGTCGTAACTGCTAAGTAGGTCTTAGTTACGACCTGGCGTTAGAATGGAACTAACGCCGGTTGCACCAACGGGACTTGCGCCTGGTCTTAACTACTCCCGGTCTTAGCCATGCGCGGCCATGTGAATGTTCCATGGTATGCGCATATCACCGCGTTGCTAGGATACCTCGTGACAACAGCTGTTTACTATTTTACTTGACATGCTGTTGGACACCGAAATAAATAATTCATTCGTTCACTCATTGTCATTCATCAATTGTGTTAATGCCTAACAATAAAACACTGCAAACGAATATAATTAAAATATGTATTTGTAATGTCTGGTTTACGACGAGCAGGCATTTAGACGGGAATGGTTCTGTAGGAGAGATTTGTTTAATGTGTCGGCCTATATAAAACATATAAACATAGTTAAAACAACATTCACAACTGATTATAAGTTGAGAACGGACTAATCGGCCAGCGATATCTTCCCGACAGGCAGTCGATCTGTGAACACTGATCATATCGCCGGCTGTGCTTTGAAATGCAGTTTAGCGAAGCGTTGCAAGGATGGTGGTAAAGCTGCATTGGATTGGATGTAATTGCTATAGAAACAGCCTGGAATTTCAACTCTACGCCTGCCCCTGACCAGGCGTAGGATTTACGCCTGGTCTTAGTGAAAAGAACGCTAAGCCCAGTTGGTGCAACTGGCGTAACGGTCAGGTTGGACTTAGAACGCCAAGTTACGACCAGGCGTAGTTACGACCAGGCTTACGCCCAGTTGGTGCAACCGGCCCCAGTTATGTAATGTTATAAGTTTTTAGCCTCATTACATATGTTAAGGACTCTGCCAGGAAAGGAGAAATCAGTAGTTATCAGTTTCTTATCTGCCTTACTTCATGAGCATCAGCTGTATGTGGCCTTAGTGCCTAGATTTAATATGACAACCGCCACTGTTGTTTGGACCGGCGGGTAGACGTAAACTGGCAGATAAATCTAATTGTTATGATTTCTCTCATTCATTTCTTATGTTTGCATTTGTGTCTTGCAGAAGATGAAGGAGAATGCGTGCAGTGGGCTGAATAGAGAATTCGTGAATCAAAGGCAACACCATCAAATGCATTATGAAATTAAGCACTATCAGGTTGTCAAGGCTGTAGCTCAGCGGGCACATGGTCCTGGATACCTGATATATATATATATTTTTTTTTAACTATTTATATATGGAATCTGAATGCACTCCAAGAAATGCTGCAGTTCTTTGGGCCACAAGAGGCCAAGAAGCTCTACTACAAGAAGTTAAGGCAGAAGATGAAGATTATTACAAATTATCCAAGTCAGTTCCGACCAAGTAATTTGATTGGACAAGAGGCATTCCAGTGCTGATATAGAGTATAACAGCACTGGGTCTTTTAACTATACACGTATCGCTCCCCTTTACGGGTGTTCTCATAACCGTTAATGTTATTAACAATCTTTTTGTAGCTTAGATTGCAGCTAACTTTGCACAGCAAATATGAACATGTTTCCAGGAATAACATTGGAGTTGAATTAAGAATGGTCGCCAGAAGAGGACCAAGGGAACCTAATGTAATGCTAATGTGTTAATGTGTTGCTTGGCAACAGTTTGACCAGTTGCGGATCTATTTGTGTTGGCGGAGCCAAATAAATCATCAATGAACCAAAGAAATCTGATCATAATATGTTGTTAATTATTATTGTTAACTAATGATTGGTGCTTGTAGAACTGTTGTATAAAAGCAATATCACTCAGGAGGGAGTGCTTTTGTACTACGGCTGGGATTCGGTCGTAGGTATGAGGCCGTTGGCCGAGTGCCGAAGAGAATCACAGCCGTGCTGATATTCAGTACAACAGCACTCTCGTGTGATATTGCTTAATTATTCTGTTCCCAAATTCCATAAAAAGTCTGATTACTAAGAAATATTGATGTATCATTACTTTTGTCAGTTTCAAGTTTTTGTTTTAACACAGGTGTACCAACAATGTGTATGATGTATGACTACCTAAGCTGTACATGTCTTTAAAGATATTGATGCAGATATTTCCACATTTACATTTCTCAGTGCAAATGGGTTTTTGAATAAGTTTCTGAAACTAGTGCTTTGAGATGTTTGAGATAACAAACATTTAATATGTTGGAAATATTTTTGGTCGCTGGTCAGCTTAATATTTAATATATTGTTTCTTATGGCACATTAACGAGAATGTCAAACTGGCACTGAATGTTGAAAGGTTGCTGACCCCTGGTTACTGTATTCCCTCTCCCGCTCCATTACATGTATGTTCGTTTATTTCAAGTTAACTTGTTTTTCTGTGTTATTACAACCTTGCAACACATTTCCATTAATGTAGTTTGTTTATTCAAATGGGTATTAAAACTTAATCTTTGTCAAGCCAAACTCTTGAGTAATTATTTCAAAGAATAGGGGCGTGGAAATCAATGAGGTAAGTGGTTTTTGGGGCTTATCTTATGACTAACTTTGGATCTGAACTAATGTGAATTGTGATAGATCTCATGGTGTTTACATCGCTTTACTAGGATTTCTAAATTGCAGCTTCTGTGTTTTAACCCCTCTCAAATGCTACTGTTGTAATGGGGTTTTCTTAACCAGTGATCTTTATTGCACTTGTGAAAGCTGTTTGTGTGAGCTTGCTAAAAGTATATAGACCAGTTTTCCTGCCAGAAATAGTTGTAGCTGCAACATTCAATGGCCATACCTGCAGATTATCTACAAGGATAAGCAGTAATTGATCTCATTACAAAATGACAATCGAACTATCAGGAAAATTGCTAATATTCGTTACAACCTCAATTCAACGCCATTTCGACGTGTGGTAAATTACGTTGAAAATTAGCACGCAAATCATCGTTGAAACAACATAGTATTTTCGACATTCTCCGACCGTCGAGATAACGACTATCCACCACGTTGATTCATCGACTATTTTAACCAACAATCAACCCGTTTTCGACGCCCCATTGCTGTCTGGGATATGCACCGCAAGAAAGCACATGTGCACGAACATACTAGGAAACGCACACACATGCGCACAGACTACAGAGGGTTTTAAATCAGGCTTGGGCCTATAAAAAATTAGTTAATAAATCAGTTTATTTATTTAATATTAATAGAACGGGCCAGGCTCGGACAGAACAGAGAGCTAAAATCCTAAATTCAATAAACTGTCAGTTGAGCTGGACGAGCCACGGTGTTCTGGAACACAGCGCTCAGTTCTGATCTCTCTCCACTATCGGACTCCATCACTCATTTCACTCAGTAACTCTAATGTTGTAAGGTATTTATCTTCATCTCTTATCTATTGTACTACGGGGAACTATGCAGGCTAACCCAATATATATGGACACCTGCTAAGTTGTTCCACTCAAATAGAGTAGGCCTACTAAAGTGAAAACGTTACGTTGTCCTGGCAACCGGATTTTCAGTTCTAAACAACCGAACGAGAGATGGCGTTCTCCATGGGTGTGTTCGAAATGACTTACTAATTACTACTTACTACCTACTCAATACTTGGCTTACTTCTCGAATCCTTAAATAATGATTGAGTAATCGACGTTCGGAAGACCGTTCTTACTTAACCACCTCAGATGACGTGAATCAAATGACGTGTCAATAACCTACCGGCCGGGCGCGGTTAATAAATATTATAAATAAATATATAAACGTCACAGTACATCTTCAACCTAAGGATTTGCGGTGATATGTTAAAAACAATTATTAAAAAAAACATTTATGTGTGTTATGTGTGGCTGTGGGTTCTGCTGCTGGTTGACAGTTCAAAGTGAAGGGATCTCCCACAATGCAGTGCGTTAATGTAATTTACTGTGTTTTCACACGAAATGGTCTGATTACAGTATTTTACTGGGGAAAAGTACAGTAACATGTTGTGAAATCCTTGTAATGCAAATATCACAGTAAATAACAGTGACATTTGAAATTACAGTATTATATTGGGAACATCACATTTAGCACCTGTGAAGTGATTTCACAGTAATTTACTGTCAAATATTACAGTTAAATATTGTGAAACCCTGGTAATTATTTACAGTGTATGGTCATGACTCATGAGGGCTGGGTGATGACCGAAAGGACGAGATCGCGGGTACAAGCGGCCGAGATGAGTTCTCTCAGAAGGGTGGCTGGCGTCTCCCTTAGGGATAGGGTGAGAAGCTCAGCCATCCGTGAGGAACTCGGATTAGAGCCGCTGCTCCTTTACTTAGAAAGGAGTCAGCTGAGGTGGTTCGGGCATCTGGTAAGGATGCCCACTGGGCGCCTTCCTTGGGAGGTGTTTCAGGCACGTCCAGTGGGGAGGAGACCTCGGGGAAGAGGACTAGGTGGAGAGATTATATCTCAACACTGGCCTGGGAACGCCTCGGGATCCCCCCGTCAGAGCTGGTCAATGTGGCCCGGGAAGGGGAAGTCTGGGGCCCCCTGCTTGAGCTGCCCCCCCCGCGACCCGACCCCGGATAAGCGGACGAAAATGAGATGAGATGAGACTGTAAACACATAATCAAATGTCAATTAAATCCCAAGTGTGAAAAACCAAGCCACACTCCTCATCACAATCGTTGTCCGTTACTCTTGATGCTTTTCATGACAAATCAGCCATTAAAAAGGGGTTATGTTCAAGAACATTTTACGTGGGTGATTACAAACTGATTATCCTAGGCGTTCTCGTCAGTCTTATTACCGTAACCCTATACATACAGAGGTGAGCGCCGTGGTAATGCTGCACCATATGGCACTTCTGGCGGACCATGCAAATGGCAGGAATCGGAGGGAGAGGGTATTTAGGGACCATAACGATTTATTGGTAGGCTAGATAAAAATATGTAACTCTATGTTAGACCACTTCTTTTTTTAATTATGGGACAGTGCGCTCCGTGCTACTGACAGAGTTCACTGCTGCAGCAACATGTTGCCACTCACTCTGCTTTTTGTTGTTGGCGATCCCAATCCCGTGACCGCCGAACAAAACTACCTTTCGGGCCTCCATCTCACCCACAAGTGTCTCCACTTCAACCTCCGTGAAATTTCGCTTTTTTGATTTTCTTAGTACTTCTGCCATTGTTTCCAACAAGACATAATACCGGCATCTGAGTCTGTTTTATATGCAGATCGCATTCATGAGGTCATTTGCATTGACCATTTATGGTTAAAAAGGGGCGTGTAGAGGGCGGAACGTGAAGCTGATTCAGCTGCGCACAATTGTAGTCAGTATGTGATTTATAAAGCAAAGATTGCGTACAGGTGTGCGTACGCAGTGTTTTATAAATCCGAATATTTTTTGGCGCACGCAAAACTTGGCTTCTGGGCGTACGCACATTTTTAGTAACGATCCCACGCACAGTTTTATAAATGAGACCCCAGGGCCGGATTAACAAATCATAGGCCCCTGGGCACAAATGTCTAAAGCCCCCCCCCCCCCCCCACCACTCAGTTGATGTCTCATCATGTCTGTGACTGTCAATTTTTCATAAATTTTTCATCTCTACCGCGTTTTTTTTTTTTCACCATAGGTGGACTGGCTCAATTGACAGGTTATGGGAGGGGGGTTAACTGTCACATTAGGCCACTATATTGTTCAGAATCATTATATTGGTGTTCTTATGACATTCGTTTTAATAATGAATTTTAAATGAATACCCTATTTAATAATACCATGTATAACTATTTTAAGAGTACAAACATTCATAAAAAAAAAAAAAAAAAGTTTCTTTCGTGTGGTGCCCCCCCACTGGCTGGGAATGGTTGGGGCCCCTGGGCACAGTGCCGTGGGCCCTAATGGTAGATCCGGCCCTGCACCGGACACGTTACGGCAACGTTACGGCTGCGGCACGTCTTGGCCGCGGTCACCGCAGCAGATAGGTTCCACTCTAATCAATGAGACCATTTCCACCGGGCGCGGCTGCGGAACGTCTCAGCAACGTCCCAGGAGCGGCTCGCCGTGCCGCAGCGCTATCATTCCGTAGCATTTCTATTTTTGCCGCAAGCCGTTGCTGAACCGCGTCAATTTCAACAGAGCAGATCGAGCAGGGCAGGAAGTGAAAAAGTAAAAGCAATAGAGCATCCGGTCAATTTTCAAAATAAAACACAATACTCAGCTCATGTAGCCTATCACAACGTCATTTATGTACCAAATCAAATTTTATAAGGGCATTGACCGGAAGGACAAAGCGTGGCATTTGATTGCAGTCGCATTGGGAGTGGAAGTTGAGTACATTAGGTTTAGGATATCGCGTGATCTCGCGTCAATACGGCTGGCTCGCAACGCACGTTGCGCTGCCGTAACGCGCCCGGTGGAAATGCAAGCAGGGCAAAGTCGCAGCCGTACCGTGCCGCAGCCGTAACGTTGCCGTACCGCGTCCGGTGGAATCAGGCCTTTAGAAGTACTGACATGAAAATTAAACAAGTCAATCATCTGTGGAACGAGCAGGGCTCGAAAAACTCCAGCCAATGATTTCCAGAACCACCGAGTGGCTTTGGACAGTCAGTACGTCAATAAAACGGTCGTACTGCACTCCCCCTCCCCCTCTCCCGCGCGTGACCCCTTCGTGCACGTGCACATACTCAAAGCTCATGACCCACAGCAAGCTTCTGTTTGTTGTTATCCTGCGGTAGCTACTGGAGCTAGCTAACTAGCTAATCCCCATTCCTAGCACTAAGACAACCCTAAACTCCAACCTAGCTAGCCTAGGCTCGCTCTTGCGCATCTGTGTTTGCGCTCGTGCATGATTGCGCGTTCATGTACTTGGAATGGGTGGAGTCAGAGTCAGCGTTGAAGGAGAGGGGGTAGGGCCATTTGAGTTGTGTATTTTAAAAAAACCCGCTGGCATCGCAAATCCCATACCCAACCTTTAAGGGAGACAGAATCCATTGGTCGATGTACCTTGTAGTTCTCATTGATCATGCTTTCTAAGATCAAATTGTGAAGCTATAGTGGTAAAAGTTACATCGTGCAGCAGGGAAATGAAAACACTGCCAATTAAAATCACTGACAGGCTTATTCACACAGATTGCACCAACATGTTATGAATTGTCTCAGTGATGACGATTGTGATCACTGTGGCTTAGCCCCAGATGTCCTTCCTCTTTTTGAGAAGGTTCTGCTTTTCAGTTAGAAGGAATGAAACCACTCATCCATTCAGTTCAAATGGCCAAGATTCCAAGCTGCCCTTTCTCTAACCTCATTATGTAAAAACAGAGTTTGCTAAAGGCTAGGTTGTGACAAATAGCATCAGAAGTACAATGTGTTCAACTATTTTAGATTGATTTTACAAGGTGAATTAATTTGGACATTTCTGAGAAGAACACTTAATTACTGGCCATGTCATAAAACTTCCAGCAAGGTCACTACTCGGATAAAGTTGACCCTACCTGAAAGCCTTCAAAAATAAATGATTGATAACAAATAAGCTAAATGAAATGGAAATTATGCTTAGGCCAAATGCATACTTATCTCTACGTGCGATAATGACACCTCATTAGTCAAGCTGTCAAACTGTCCATTAAAATACTTTTTTATATTTGCACACAGTAAGATGATATGCCAGATGATATTAAAAGCAGGGATAATGTGATTATTTCATTTCATTTCAAAACTTGGGAGTTTGTTGTTCATTTCTAGATGTTGATAAGAATGGAAGCGGAGGTAAGAAGGTACTACTTTCTTAACTATTTTTTTTTAACAGTAAGCACTTTATGTGATAACATTTCAAAGAATTGAATCGATTTAGGTAAAGTTAACTTGGGCAATGAGAGAACCTCCACCAAAAGAATCTTTAGGCCAGTTTAAGGCTTGCTAGCCCAGGACCTGGCCCCACATGGGAGAAGGAGGACTCTCAGAAAGTTGTGGTTTAGCAGCGGAAGTGGAGTCTGGCTCTTCTCCTTCGTTGTCAGCGACGACAAGAACATGGCATGACGCAAGTCCTGGGGTCTCATCATTTATAACCGTTGCGTACGCACAAAACGGGGCTGAAATTGGCGTATGTGACTTTCCACGCCAAGGTTGTGATCTATAAAAAACCAACTTGACGGGAAAATGTGCGCAGCCCTAAGCAAACTCTGACCCATGCGTACGCATGGTTTGGAGGAAAAGGAGAATTTGCGACACAGATGGTGTGGTGGTGAACTGAAGTCAGACCGAAGAATTGTAGAGGGAAAAGAACGATTATGTTTTATCATCGCCCTTCATAAATTGAATTTCAACCCGTATCATGCGTTAAATCTATGTAATCAGAATAATTTAAGTCAACTGCGTTATTTCTCAGTTATAACTCCAGAAACATCCCCTTAGAATAGAAATAAAAAAGAAATCTCTATATTTAATCCCTTCACTCCATACTGTCCACTGACGGCGCGACTGCATGGAATAAAGCATCTGTCCAACATGTGTCAATAACATAATATTTTTATGTGACACTGTAAACACATAATCAAAGGTCAATTAAATCCCAAGTGTGGAAAACCAAGCCACACTCCTCATCACAATCGTTGTCCGTTACTCTTGATGCTTAATGCAGGCATTAAAAAGGGGTTATGTTCAAGAACATTTTACGTGGGTGATTACAAACTGATTATCCAAGGTGTTCTCGGTCAGTCTTATTACCGTAACTCTATAAATGCAGAGGTGAGCAATGGTAATGCTGCACCATATGGCACTTCTGGCGGACCATGCAAATGACAGGATTCGGAGGGAGAGGGTCTTTAGGGACCATAACGATTTATTGGTAGGCTACATAAAAATATGTAACTTTATGTCAGACCACTTCTTTTTTAATTCTGGGACTGTGCGCTCCGTGCAACTGACAGAGTTCACTGCTGCAGCAACATATTGCCACTCACTCTGCTTTTTGTTGTTGGCGATCCCAATCCCGTGACCGCCGAACAAAACTACCTTTCGGGCCTTCATCTCACCCACAAGTGTCTCCACTTCAACCTCCGTGAAATTTCGCTTTTTTGCTTTTCTCAGTACTGCCATTGTTTCCGACAAGACATAATACTTTCATCTGAGTCTGATTTATATGCAGATGGAATTCATGAGGTAATTTGCATTGACCATTTATGGTTAAAAAGGGGCGTCTACAGGGCGGAACGTGAAGCTGATTCAGCTGCTTACACTTGTAGGCACTCTGTGATAAAGCAAAGATTGCGTACGGTGTGCGTACGCAGGGTTTTATGAATCAGAATATTTTTTGGCGCACGCAAAACTTGGCTTCTCTGCGTTAACACATTTTTAGTAACGATCCCACGCAGTTTTATAAATGAGACCCAGGGCATTACAGTACATGCCGTGTGTGTGTGTGTGTGTGTGTGTGTGTGTGTGTGTGTGTGTGTGTGTGTGTGTGTGTGTGTGTGTGTGTGTGTGTGTGTGTGTGTGTGTGTGTGTGTGTGTGTGTGTGTGTGTGTGTGTGTGTGTGCGCGTGTGTGTATGTGTGAAAATATCTCAATTGAGTGAGTTCTGAAGAAGTTAATGAAATTAGCAAATTTTATTTAAAGTAAAACGTAATGTATAAATGTGTATGTGTGTGTGTGTGTGTGTGTGCATGCGTACGTGTTTGTGTGTTTGTATGTGTGTGTGTGTGTGTGTGTGTGTGTGTGTGTGTGTGCGTGCGTGCGTGCGTGCGTGAGTGTGTTTTAGTATGGGATTGACAAACTCTTTCCCACGAAGCCCCATAGCTCTGGTGAAACTTGTTTTGCTTCCTCCTTTTTGCATATAAAGCAGAGCTCTGACCAAGAAGACATTCACCAGCATCAACCAGCATCCACCACCATCACCAAAGACCTCCTGAAGAAGCTCATCTCCAGGCAGCAAGCATGCATCCCATCGTCTTCAGACTGGCCTGCCTGGCTCTTTTAGCCGGTGTCCTGGCCCTGATGGTTCAGGAATCTGGTAAGTCAACTTCTAGGGCAACCTGGGTATTTGACACTTTGCAGACGATAGATGATCAAATTATCTTTGTTTGTGGTCGTATTGTCCGTCATCATGGACAATACATATTTTTCTATTTCTATCAATTTAATTTGACTTCAAATGTTTGGTTGCAATGCTTATATTGTGTGTGTCACTTAAGGCACCAATTGCACTCAAATCCTAGAAGGAGGGATCCTTCCTCTGCCTTTCTGCTCAAGGTTTCTTCCTTGATAATGAAGGGGGTTATCCTTTCTCTTTGGGGGACAAGTGTTAGGAGGTGTCATAATATATGGCCTGTAAAGCCCTTTGGGCCTTGAACTGTGATTAGGGGCTATACATATAGCATTGACTTGACCTGTTGTGGTTTTGTGTTTTCCTGTAGAAGCGGTGGGCGATAAGGTGTCCAACTGCTGTCACAAGGCCAGCATCCAGAAAATCAACATTACCATCTCAGGCTTTAGGCTTCAGAGGAAAGACCTTCCCTGTGTGAAAGCTGTCATGTGAGTACCGGCTCGGAACACCTCATTCATGTTCAAGCATTCTGTGCTCTGCCACGGCAATGGGAATTTCTACTGGTCAGAGGTGTGCCCTACCTTTTGATTAAATAAATGGGGAATGAAGCGAATATCCTGGTTATAACACTATTCACCAGCTACCCAGGTATCTTTTTGTGGATATGTGCAGTAAGTGTGGTCTACAAAGTACTCACAGGTGGAACTATGTCTAGAGAGCTTTTCTGTTGCCAGGTTCTTCTCTCCAAGAGTAATTACAAATTGATCTTAAGTTAAATTATTGCGTTTCATGCATTAGTCCGACACATAAAAAAGCAAACATACCACTTTGCTTTTTCACAAGCAACAAAATAATAGATAGATAAAAACATAGATAATCTAATTTAAAGGAGGCACATTATACCACCAGGTGTGAGTGTGATTAGCCTTACAAGCCGTTTCGAAAATCTGCTCCATATGACATCACTAGTGGGCGTGTCCACCTAGATCTGTGCTGGATAGATCAGTCTCCCAGCCTACCCAGTGGACTGAAGTAAACGTTGCTCATCTATCCAGCACAGATCTAGCTGGACACGCCCAGTCCCTTTAATATTGTTACATGTTTTGTCAAATGATTGGATTCTTGAGCAGTAGTAAAGTAGAGGCTTGGATGATTGGCGACCCCTCTGCTTGCATCACCCAGCTGGGGACGCTCTGCCATAATGACCGCCTCGCAGTACATTTTCACTTACAAAATGTATCCCCCGGCCCCAACACATTGCGTCGGGGGATAAAACCCCCGACGCAATGTACTCATTGTACATTGAATCAGAATCAAGGACCAAAACTATTTTGTTCAAAAGTGAGGATTTAGCGCTAGGTTGTCATGACCACAGAGGTTCATATTGATCTTCATTTGGATGTTGATTGAAGGATGCTGTTCCCCTGTCCTCCATGCAGCTTTAAGACCACAGAAGGAGAACAATGCATCCACTGGAAGCTGGACTGGGTGATGGACAAGGTCAAGGAGCTGCGGTGAGTTGTCTCCTCTGATCAGTTTCCACAACACACACACACACACGCACACGCACATGCACACACACACACACACGTGCGCGCACACACACACAAACTAAAAATAATTCAGCACTTTTGTGGACATGAAAGCGGTTCATTGGTTAATTCTTTGGTGTTTAAACGTTGTTATGATTGTGTTTCTACAGGGCAGCAAACAAAAACTCCACAAATGCTGCGCCAACCACTCTGTGATCTCACTGCTTATCATGACTGTCAAGCCACTGATTTCACATTAACATATTCAAAGTTAAAATGTATTTATTAAAATATTATCTTATATGATGGTCCAGAATATTGTATATAGCAAACATATTGAGACACAAATAATGTATTCATCAACTTTTTAATAAAAGCATAAAAATCAATTAGAGCTAAGCCTATAGTCAATAACGGCTTGGTGCACAAGGCATGTACAGGAATGCTTTGAGCGTGCGTCATGCCATGTGCTGGTCTTCGCTCTACATTTGTCCTCTCCGGTATTGGCCTTCAAGATCACTGCTTAAGAAGAAGAACCTGACCAGGAAGGAGAAGAGACAGACTCCACTTCCCCTGCCAAACCACAACTTTCTGAGAGTCCTCTTCCTCCCATGTGGGGCCAGGTCCTGGCAGAGCAAGCCATCAACTGGCCTAAAGATTCTTTAGTTGGAGGTCCTCTCATTGCCCAAGTTGACGTTACTTAATTCTTTGAAATACAATAAAATTGCCATTGTTTGAAATCCGTACCCTCTTACCACCGCTTCCATCCTTATCAACATCTTGAAGTAAACGAAAAACTTAGTAGCATTGATATGAAATAATACAATCACATTATCCATGCTTTTGATATCATATGACATCTACAAACCACCAAAAAAAAGTATTTTAATGAAAGTCCAAAAGCTTTGTAACCTCTGTGTGATGGGCGATATGTTAAGTATTCAGACAATGGCATTAACTCCTAACGCTTCCATCTTACCGTGCTTGCAATAGGCCTATAAATTGAATATTGATTATTTAATGAACGCGTACTTGTTAAGTGCAGCGTAGCCTGTAGCTTTTCCTTAATTTTCCTTGAAGCTGAAGTGGATTATTGTAGTGTAGGTCAAGGAACTGTGCACATTCCTTTTCTACCGGAGCTTCCTCGTCTCGTTCAGCTGATCTGATGCTCTTCAGCAGAACCTCAGTAGGTATCTGAGAAGGTGTGCTGAAGAGTGTTCCCCATGAAGAGATGGTACAGAGCCAGAGCACCACCGCTCAGTTCTGGAACTGCTCATTGTTGCAGAAGAGTGACAATTCAGTTGTCAGCGGCGGGTAAGCCTGCATGGGAAATGCCTGTTGTACTGTGAGAATGTGTCTCTCTGCCGCAGTGCAGCGGCTTGTGAAGGAGAACCGCTGCTTCTTTTTTTTTATAAAAGTCATTATTACCATATGTCATTAAATATTATTTTAAATAATATATATCAAAACCATTGGATCAATGTATGCGTTGATTTGATAGGGACAATACCCCGTCTGCCTCCCTGTGTCCAGCGCTTGGGTCCCCTCGCCCCGCCCCTTAATAAAAGCTAGACTATTCTGTAATGTAGGGCCTACTTTTAGGCATGTGCCCACTTTTCTGCTCAATATCGCACTACTTTAAGAAAAAATATTGTTAAAGACCAATACACACATACGGTGATCTTTGACAAATTACATTAAGTCACAACTTCAATTTTTGTTTTTTGGAATCTGTCACTCTCGCTGGCCTTAGGGATAAAACGTGCCCCCCATCACCCCTGGCAATTCACACCCTATTAATAAGTTAGGCTAGGAGGAGGCTTTACTCAATATGTATTTTCCCAAACTGAGTGCTGGCCTCAATAGTCAGATCGGCCCCCTCCGACGTTACTAGATAATACAGTTTTTTTCGATTGCTTGAACACTATAGACCAGTCATACTCAAGTAGCGGCCCGCGGGCCTTTTGTGGCCCGCGGGGTGTCTATTAATGGCCCTCAAGCTGTTTTGAAAAGTTTTTTTAATTATAAAAAAAAAAAAAAAAAAAAATCGTGCTGGGCGCTCTTATTTTGAAACCGCGCGCCGCGATCTCAATACGAGGCTGGGGGTTGCAACGATAAACAGATTGCACTCCAGCCCACAGACCGCTCCAGCCCTCCCAAACTCGAGGCAGACAGTCCATCTCATCAGCAGTCAAGGCCGATTTAGGGTGGTTTTAGACGCAGAGACGTAAGCACGTAATTTACACAAGGGACTTGTTTTAGACAAGTTTTGATTTACGGTTCCTTTAAGGTTCCTTAAGGATTGCGCGTGTTGCAAGGGGATTCTCCGCCAGAACAGTAGGGGGAGCAACGAACGAATCTGTGGGCGTGGAAGTGGAAATCGCTGGCTTGTTTATATTTATAATTATCATAATTCGTTCTTGTGTTTTCTTCTTCTCCTTCTTCAAAATTCTTCATTCGCTTCTGTCACGGCCTTTTAAAAATGGCGCTATTATGCTGTAAAATCGGAAATGTGAGACTCCTGAAAGGATGTGGTTAGCTGGCCAATCACAGTCTTTGCGAGCTGCGTAGGGCCGTAGTGTTTTAGTCGCATTGTCAGGAATTTTGGCCGACGCACTTAAGCACGTAAGGGGGGATATTTTACCGCGCAAGGGGGGTTATGTATCTTACGTGCTTACGCGTTACGTCTAAAACAGAGCATATATCGGCCTCAGTCACACGTATACCAACCGGCCCCTTGAGTCACTGAAAAAAAAATTTGTGGCCCCTCATCATTTCTACTTGAGTACCCCTGCTATAGACACATGCTTAGACCAAAGCAACACAACTTGAAGTTTTTATTTCTATATCTTAAACACATGTTACCATTCCTTAAACAAAAGCGCTGCTTTGCACTTTAGTTGCAATTGTACAACACATTTGCTCCTTTCTGTAACACACTTGCTCCTGCACACTACACACTATTTCATACATAAGACACTTAATTCATAAAGGACGTCTCATTGTACCATTGGGAAAACACATCTATTCAAAATCCTAAACACATTGGTTAATTGAGAATACTTACTTACACACCTGAAAACACTTTCTTCCAAAACTGAACACCAGTCAGCCAGGCCTCAGTTAAGCCATTTTGAGAACTTTGCCAGCATGGATGCAGGTAGAGCAAGAGGCAGAGGTAGAGAAGGAAGAGGAGGACAGAGACATAGAGGTGGACATGGAAGAGGCCGTGCACGGAACATTATTTCCGATGACATAAAAGCAACTTTGGTCTTATGACAAATGTACTTACAGTTTTTTTCAATTGCTTGAACACTATAGACAGATGCTTAGACCAAAGCAACACAACTTGAAGTTTTTGTTTCTATACCTTAAACACATGTAACCATTCCTTAAACAAAAGCACTGCTTTGCACTTTAGTAAGTAAGTAAGTAAAATGTATTTATAAAGCACATTTCACACAGCTTTCACTGACCAAAGTGCTGTACATAAAAAAATAGTGATATAAATAAAATAAAGTAAAATAAAAATAAGTAAACAAATAATTACAATATGAGACGAGCAACAGTAGGCAGATAGATCAACAGAAACAATGACAACAGGAACAGAGACGGCAATGACAACAAATGAGTTACAGATGGGGCAACAGCCGGAGGGTTAGGAAGCTGGGAAGGATAGAGTGAAAAGGTGAGTTTTGAGCCTAGACTTAAAAACAAAGATGGACGGAGCATTTTTAATGTCCAGGGGCAGTTGGTTCCACAGCCGTGGCGCTGCAACTGCAAAGGCTCTGTCACCTTTTCGCTTGAGCCTAGACCGAGGCACATGGAGGAGAGCATTTCCAGATGATCTGAGAGACCTGGGGGCTTGGTGGGGATGGATAGGGTCAGAAATGTAACTAGGGGCCTGTCCATTAAGAGCTTTAAAAACAATCAGTAAAACCTTGAACTGAATTCTAAAATTAACAGGAAGCCAATGCAAGGAGGCAAGAACTGGTGTGATGTGGTCATGTTTTTTAGTGCCTGTCAGCAGTCTTGCAGCTGCATTTTGGGCCATCTGAAGGCGGTTTAGTAGGGACTGGGGTAGGCCTATGTATAAGGAATTACAATAGTCCAGCCGTGATGTAATGAAGGCATGGATGATTTTTTCAAGGTCTTTAGGAGACAGGAAAGGTTTGATTTTGGCAATTACGCGTAACTGGTAAAAACAGTTTTTGATAGCAGCACAAATTTGCTTGTCAAGACAAAGCTCTGAATCAAGGATGACACCAAGGTTTCTAGCATGGGACTTGACAAAAGGTTCAAGGTGATCTAGGTTGCTGACAAGAGTGTGTTTTGATTTGGGAGGGCCAAAGATCATGACTTCTGTCTTATTGCTGTTTAACTGAAGGAAGTTAGTTGCCATCCAGCCTTTAATATCCTCCAGACAGTCCAGGAGAGGTTGTAAAGAGTCCTTAGACTTCAGTGGAAGATACAGCTGAGAGTCGTCTGCGTAGAGGTGGAATGAGATGTTATGTTTCCTGATAATGTTCCCTAGCGGGAGCATGTACAGGCCGAAGAGGACTGGTCCAAGGATGGACCCTTGTGGGACCCCATAGGAGACAGGAGCAGTGGATGAAAAGAACTGACTGATGGATACTGAGAAAGTCCTATGTTGCAGATAGGAGCTGAACCATTCGAGGGCTGTGCCTTTAATGCCAACCCACTGTTCAAGGCGGGTAAGAAGAGTGTTATGATCCACAGTATCAAAGGCAGCACTAAGGTCTAATAAAACCAGGATAGCATTTTCACCAGAATCTAATGTGAGTAACAGATCATTTGTCACCTTTAACAAAGCTGTTTCAGTGCTATGGAGAGTTTTAAAGCCTGACTGAAGGGGTTCTAATATTTCATTTAAATCTAAAAAAGGTTGCATTTGTGACAGAACAACTTTTTCCATCACTTTAGAAATGAAAGGAAGCTTAGAAATGGGGCGATAATTTTTTAGACACTTAGCATCCAGGTTGTGTTTTTTAAGCAGAGGCTGGACGACCGCATGCTTAAAACATGAAGGGACTGTGCCAGAAGCTAGGCAGGAGTTAATGATGTTTTGAATACTTGGGCCAACTGTATCAAAAGTGTCCTTAATGATATGGGATGGGACAACATCATGAGGGGAAGATGTGGGTTTCATATGTGAGACTATCTCCCTAAGATCCTCTAAAGAAACTTGTTTGAATGTGTTAAAAATGACTGTAGCACCTGAACAGCCAGGCGTAATGTCAGATGGGGAAGGGTTAAACTGGGATCTGATGTTTTCAATTTTCTCAGTGAAAAATTGTAAGAATTTTTCACCGATGTCAGTGGATGCGTCAGCATCTGGGGATACATGGGGGTTGATAATGGAGTTTATGGTACCAAACAGAAATTGGGGTCTATGGGAATGTTTATTTATAATATCAGAGAAATGTTTGGCTCTGGCTTTTTTGGCTGCTGCCTGATAAGTCACTAATGCATTTTTAAAAATGTCAAAAGAAACAGTAAGATGGTCTTTCTTCCACCTTCGTTCAGCTTGTTGACAGGCCTGTCTAAAAGAGCGGGCGGGTTCATCCAACCACTGTTGGGATGTCAGTTTGGGCCGCCTGTATTTAAGGGGGGCTACAGAGTTTAAGATGTCTGAGCAAGAGGAATGAAAGAGGGAAATCAATTCATCTGGGTTGGAGGGAAGCCTATCAGCAGTTGAGAATGCAGTTTTTTAGTTGCAATTGTGCAACACAATTTCTCCTTTCTGCAACACACTTGCTCCTGCACACTACACACTATTTCATACATATGACACTTAATTCAAAATTGACGTCTCATTGTACCATTGGGAAAACACATATATTCAAAATCCTAAACACATTGGTGAACTGAGAATACTTAATTACACATCTGAAAACACTTTCTTCCAAAACTGAACACCAACAGTTTCATCCATAATAAGGACATTCCGACTCGAAAACAGGTATGTCTTCAACTCTCTACTTTCTACTCTACTCAGACTGTATCTAGAGTATTTGCAGTACTGTACCATATCACATGTACTGTATTGCAGGGTGGCTAATGCTCCTTTTTGAACGAAAGTGGTAGTTTTGTGATTACCTACATTGAGATGTTCCAGCACTTTCTATGGTATATACAGTCAAGTACATTATATACAGTACTATAAAAAAAAGAAGCAAACCAATACAGTAACATTTCGTGGTTGCTTTTTTCTATAGAATGACTAGAAGACCTTCTGGGGGCGGACGCCAACGCCTGTTCACCCAACAACAGGAACTTGCCATTGTGGACCTGGTCCGAGCAAACAATGCAATCCGTCTCAACCAGCTACAGCAACAAATACTTGCAGATAGAGAAGTATTCAATAACATAGAGCGAGTGAGCATTTCCACTATCAGACGCATCTTGGTAAAGCACCAAATTACCATGAAGCAATTGTACAGGGTCCCATTTGAGAGAAACAGTGTCAGAGTCAAAAGACTTTGACGTGAATATGTACAGGTAAGTGTTGCAGTCCTTTACATTTACAATACAGTTTTGGTGTCATCCAGTATACAGCTGAATATGTGCTATTGTATCAGTACCACATAGATTTATTCAGAGAAGTACCAGGTACCTGTTTGATGGGGTGGGGGTTCTGTATGTAGTACTGTAGTTGAGTGTTTTGAGTAATGCCATCCAAAATATGCATTACATGTATTTTGTTTTGCTACAGAGCATCTTGGAGATGGATGGAGCTGCACAGCCTCATGAATTTATTTACATTGATGAGGCTGGATTCAACCTCAGCAAAACAAGAAGATGGGGTTGTGACATAATTGGCCAAAGGGCAATTGTGCAAGTCCCAGGGCAGCGCAGGGGAAATATCTCATTGTTTGCTGCCATGAGCCTTCAAGGGCTACTGCACCATCAAGCAAAGCAAGGTCCCTTCAATACCGAACATATAATAACATTTCTGGATGCACTTCACGATGCAGCTGTACAGGACAGACCAGAGCAGCCCAGGTTTGTTGTTGTCTGGGATAAGGTTAGTTTCCATCGGGCTGCTCTGGTCCGCAACTGGTTCACCAACCATCATCAATTTGAAGTCCTATACTTGCCCCCTTACACACCATTTCTAAACCCCATAGAAGATTTTTTTTCGGCTTGGAGATGGCGCGTATATGACTGCCAACCACATGCTTGCATGCCTCTTCTGCAGGCAATGGAACAGGCCTGAGGAGACATCGACTTAGGGTCAATCCATGGATGGATTCGGCACACAAGGCAATATTTTCCCCAATGCTTAGCGGGAGAAAACATTGCCTGTGTTTACAGTACAGTAGGGTTTATTTTTGTTTTATTTTTGCTCAAACTGTATTTACTGCACTGTAATGTACCCTACTGCAATGTACAGTATTTAGTATTTGATATTTTGGTTGTTAATGTCCTAATTAGGACATAATAATTAATGTCCTAATTTTTCAATTGCTTGAACACTATAGACACATGCTTAGACCAAAGTAACACAACTTGAAGTTTTTGTTGCTATACCTTAAACACATGTAACCATTCCTTAAACAAAAACGCTGCTTTGCACTTTAGTTGCTATTCTGCAACACACTTGCTCCTGCCCACTACACACTATTTCAAACATAAGACACTTAGTTCAAAAATAACATCTCAGTATATCAGTGGGAAAACACATCTATTCAAAATACTAAACACACTGGGTAATTGAAAATACTTGAATACACACCTCAAAACACTTGCTTACAAAACTGAACACCAATCAGCCAGCTACAAAAAGGCCAAAGTGCAATTGTGCATGTCCCGGGGCAGCGCGGGGGAAATATATCATTGTGTGCCGCCACAAGCCTTCGTGGGTAACTGCATCATCACGCAAAAATAGGTCACTGCAATACCCAACATATCATCACACTTCTAGATGCACTTCATGATGCAGCTGAACAGGACAGATCAGCAGAGCAGCCCAGGTTTGTTGTTGTCTGGGATAATGTTCATTTCCATTGGGCTGTTTTGGTCTGGAACTGGTACACCAACCATAAACAATTTGAAGTCGGATACTCGCCATTTCTACACCCTATAGAAGGTTTTTTTTCAGCTTGAGGATGTAATGCCAGCCACAAGCCTGCATGCCTCTTCTGCTGGCAATGGAACAGGCCTGCGGAGACAATGAGGTAAGGTCAATCCATGGATGGATTCGGCACACAAGGTGAGGATCCATAGGCCCACCCACACACAATTGCCGTGTTTACTGTGTTTACTGTATGTACAGTACAGTTGTGTATTTTTGGTTATTTTTGGTTATATTTTAGCTTACTGTAAACTGAATTCAATGAACTGTAAAGTACTGAACAGCAATGTACAGTATTGAGTATTAGGTTTTTTGTGAAAACGTGCCTTCTGTGGAACTGAATAAAAACAGTGAATATGGAAGACTTCAGTGTTTTATATAAAGTAGACTAGTGTGTTGTTGCTGATCTGAAAGTGTATAAGTGGGCAGAATGCTGAAGGAGTGTGCAAGTCAGCTGGGCGGTGTAATGACGGAAATGTTTCAGCTCTTCCTAGATGCCAGTTTTGTTCCCAGTGCGTGGAAGGAGACCACCATCATCCCTGTTCCCAAAAAGCCCCGGGCTAAAGCTCTGAACGACTTCAGACCAGTGGCACTCACCTCTATCCTGTGCAAATGCATGGAGAGAGTTGTTGCAGGAGAGCTCACCACCACCATCGGTGAGAATCTGGATCCACTGCAGTTTGCCTACAAGCCAAAACGAGGTGTGGAGGACGCTACATTACATCTACTGGATACCATCACAAAGCACCTGGACTCCCAGAACTCCTTGGTCAGGATCTTATTTATGGACTTCTCGTCAGCATTGAATACAGTTAACATCAACACACTCCTGCATCGCCTTCAGCAGCTTCGGGTCAACCCAGCACTGACACTTTGGATCAAGGAGTTTTTAAAGGACAGACCCCAGCATGTAAAGGTCCAGGGTGTAACATCGTCCAACATCATCCTTAACACTGGAGTCCCACAGGGTTGTGTCTTGTCTCCCATCTTGTTCTCAATATACACCAATGAGATCACATGCAACATCAGTGGATTCAAGCTATTTAAATATGCAGATGATCTGGCCTTGGTGGCCAAACTGACAGATCAAAGCACCCTGTCCAAGTACACCCAATATATCACTGAAATGGCCCTGTGGTTCAAAGAAAGCTCAGTGCAGTTGAACATCAGCAAAACCAAAGAACTGTGTTGCCATAGGAGGAGGGCATCTAACACCCCACATCCGCTTTCCTCACCTTTGACCCTGGAAGGACAAGTAGTTGAACAGGTGGTGAAGTTCAAATACCTTGGCACAGAGATCGACCAACGTCTGTCCTTTAGCCAGCATGCAGATGGGGTTTACAAGAAGGGACAACAACGTATGTATCTCCTGAGGAAACTAGACACCTTCAATGTCAGTAAAGACATTTTGTCAACTGCCTACCAATCTCTGGTGGAATCCATCATCACTTGCAACATTACATCCTGGCACGGCTTCCTCACAAACGCAAGCGAAAGCAGACTTAATAGATTAACTAAGCAAGCAAGCAAGCTAATAGGAATACACCAGAAAGCGCTGGAGGATCTGTATATCCAGGCAGTGGGAAGGAAGACCAACTCCATCCTCTTAGATCCCTCCCACCCACTCCATCCTTGTTTTGATCTACTTCCTTCTGGCAGAAGATTCAGAATGCCTTTGGCCAGGAAAGCTATCTACAAAAAATCATTCATCCCCATAGCTATACACACACAGAACACTCATTCCTCAAAGAACTCACACAAATAACACACACACACACACACACACACACACACACACACACACACACACACACACACACACACACACACACACACACACACACACACACACACACACACACACACACACACACCTCCAAGCCTTCAGTCAAAAGACTATTTTCTAGTATGGCAACTTACTAGACAATAAAGCTTTTTGAATCTTGAATCTTTGAATCTTGAATTCATATGATACAAGTGTGTATCATTTTGTCATCAGAGGGATATTTCGACAATGGAATGTAAGGTTTCGATAGAAGAATTTGACATAGATGTGAATGGTATATTTCTCAGTGTTGTGTCTTACTTACCTGTGTGTTGAGTTTTGACACGATGAGCCAAGTTTTGCAAAATGTGTTCAAGCAATTGAAAAAAACTGTATCATGGATGAAACTGTGAAACGGCTTAGATCAGGGTGGACTCTCTGCCCAGCTTCCATCATAGTCAGACCATGGTTTATGACATGGTCCACCAAAGTTGCTCTTATGTCATCGGAAATAGCGTTCCGTACACGGCCTCTTCCACCGGGTCGTCCTCTATGTCTCTGTCCTCCTCTTCTTTCTCTACCTCTGCCTCTTGCTCTTGCTGCATCCATGCCTGCAAAGTTCTCAAAATGGCTTAACTGAGGCCTTTTTGTAGCTGGCTGAGTTCTTCCAAAACTGTGTTCAGTTTTGGAAGAAAGTGTTTTAAGGTGTGTATGTAAGAATTCTCAATTAACCAATGTGTTTAGGATTTTGAATAGATGTGTTTTCCCAATGGTACAATGAGACGTCATTTTTGAATTAAGTGTCTTATGTATGAAATAGTGTGTAGTGTGCAGGAGCAAGTGTGTTGCAGAAAGGAGCAAGTGTGTTGCACAATTGCAACTAAAGTGCAAAGCAGCGCTTTTGTTTAAGGAATGGTTACATGTGTTTAAGGTATAGAAACAAAAACTTCAAGTTGTGTTACTTTGGTCTAAGCATGTGTCTATAGTGTTCTGTTAGGTTTTATTTTTGGATAAAAATAAATAGCCCCACATATAAAAGCAAGGTTGTTCGCCAAACAAAAAGGAAACAACCAACTCATAACTTCCTCTAATGGGATCAGTTCCTGTTTGACAAATAAACCCCCCTCATTATCATAAAACTCCCTCATTAGTAGGCTGTCTCGGAGTCTGCGTGCATGCTGCATGAATAAGTGTGTGTGTGTGTGTGTGTGTGTGTGTGCGTGTGTGTGGTGTGTGTGTGTCTGTGTGTGTGTGGTGTGTGTGAGCATGCATGTTTGTGTGTGCGTGTGTCAGTGATGGAATCCGAGCTTCGCTCACATAAGTTCATTTTTCTAACTTGTCAATTTCTCTACAGATCAAATTATTAAAGGGAGACAGAATCCATTGGTCGATGTACCTTGCAGTTATAATTGATCATGCTTTCTAAGATCAAATTGTGCAGCCATAGTAGTAGAAGTAACATAGTGCAGCGGGGAAAGGAAACTACTGCCAATTAAAATCACTGACCGGTTGATTCACACTGATTGCACCAACCAATGTTATAGATTTTCTCTGACTAGGTCAATTGTCTCAGTGATGATGATTGTGATCAGAATCACAATCAATATTTCTTGATTTCAGGGTCCTCAGACAGAGATCTTGTTTGAATGCAAAACAAAGACCTAGGGGCAGCTACACAACATCATTTCACAGTCAAAACTAAGAAATACAAAAACTAATTCAAAATGCCTCAGGAGAATTAACAGGCCAATTTCCGTTAACATTTCGACGAATCAATGTCCTTCCTCATTTTGAGAAAGTTCTGTTTTTCAGTTAGAAGGAATGGTTTCATTCCTTCTAACACACATTGTGTGTGTGTGTGTGCGTGCGTGTGCTTTAGCTCTAGGAATGAGATTGATCAAGTCAGTACCCCGAGCCCTCACAGCTCTGGTGAAACAGGTTTTGCTTCCTCCTTTTTGCATATAAAGCAGAGCTCTGACCAAAAGAGATCCACCAGCATCAACCACCATCCACCACCATCACCAAAGACCTCCTGAAGAAGCTCATCTCCAGGCAGCAAGCATGCATCCCATCGTCTTCAGACTGGCCTGCCTGGCTCTTTTAGCCGGTGTCCTGGCCCTGATGGTTCAGGAATCTGGTAAGTCAACTTCTAGGGCAAAGACACCCGAGCACCGGGTATTTGACACTTTGCAGACGATAGACAATCATAATTTATGCTTGCTTGTGGTCGTATTGTCTGTCAACATGGACAATGCATATTTTTCCATTTCTATCAACACTTTAATTTGACTTCAAATGTTTGGCTGCAATGCTTCCATTGTGTGGGTCACTTAAGGCACCAATTGCACTCAAATCCTAGAAGGAGGGATCCTTCCTCTGCCTTTCTGCTCAAGGTTTCTTCCTTGTTAATGAAGGGGGTTATCCTTTCTCTTTGGGGGACAAGTGTTAGGAGGTGTCATAATATATGGCCTGTAAAGCCCTTTGGGCCTGGAACTGTGATTAGGGGCTATACATATAGCATTGACTTGACCTGTTGTGGTTTTGTGTTTTCCTGTAGAAGCGGTGGGCGATAAGGTGTCTGAATGCTGTAAGAAGGTCAGCACCCTGAAAATCAACATTACCATCTCAGGCTTTAGGTTGCAGAAGAAAGACCCTCCCTGTGTGAAAGCTGTCATGTGAGTACCGGCTCGGACCACCTCATTCATGTTCAAGCATTCTGTGCTCTGCCACGGCAATGGGAATTTCTACTGCTCAGAGGCGTGCCCTACTTTTTGGATCCAATAAATGGGGAATGAAGCAAATATCCTGGTTATAACAATATTCACCAGCTACCCAGGTATCTTTTTGTGGATATGTGCAGTATTCATTCCTTTTGAGAAATCTTAAGTGTGGTCTACAAAGTACTCACAGGTGGAACTATGTCTAGAAAGCTTTTCTGTTGCCAGGTTCTTCTCTCCCAGAGTAATTACAAATTGATCTTACGTTAAATTATTGCGTTTCATGCATTAGTCCGACACATAAATAAACAAACATACCACTTTGCTTTTTCGCAATCAACACAATAATAGATAGATAAAAACATTGATAATCTAATTTAAAGGAGGCATATTATGTAGGGGTGTGCATTGGCACTGCCCTCATGATTCGATTACGATTCACCAGGTAATGATTCGATTCAATTCGATTCTACCATGCATTGCGATGCATCAAAATTCTACTGCACACAATAAGGCAAATCTTTTCACCTTCCACTCCCAAACCTACTGCAATTTAATGCCAGGCTTTGTCCTTTCTGACCTTTCTGAAATATATCATCCTTTTCTGACAAAGGATGATATATTTCATAAATTATTTTATGTTGCTCCACTTCGACAATCAGTCTCTCGTCGTCCATGATGCCGACCCTCTGAGACCCTTTGATTGATTGACTGCTGACCTGGTACCACCGGTCATGACGTTATGTTGATGTGAAGTTGTGATAGGTTACATGAGCTGAGTATTGTGTTTTATTTTGAAAATTGACCGGATGCTCTATGGCTTTGACTTTTTCACTTCCTGCCCGGCTCGATCTGCTCTGTTTAAATTGACGCGGTTCAGCAACGGCTCGCTTCAAAACTAGAAGTGCTACCGAAAGGTAGCGCTGTGGTGCGGCGCGCCGCTTCTGGGACGCTGCTGAGCTGGTGGAAATGGTTTCTTTGATTAGAGTGGCAGCGATCAGCAGCGGTGACCGCGGCACAGCCTTTCTGCAGCGCTTACGTCCCCGCTGGAAATCAGGCTAGTAATGTTGTTGTTGCTAGCTAGCGCCGCCGCTTAGCATGTACTTCACAACTCTATTGTCCACTCGAGGCCCGAATATAAACAGCGAATCAATTATGGCACGTTGTCGTATCGATGCTGAATCGTGCATGCCCCGCATTGCGATGCATCGCCGAATCGATTATTGTTGACACCCTTAATATTATACCACCAGGTGTGAGTTTGATTAGCCTTACAAGCCGTTTTGAAAAACTGCCCCATATGACATCACTAGTGGTGTCCACCTAGATCTGTGCTGGATAGATGAGCAACGTTTACTTCAGTCCACTGGGTAGGCTGGGAGACTGATCTATCAGCACAGATCTAGGTGGACACGCCCACTAGTGATCTCATATGGGGCAGATTTTTGAAATGGCTTGTAAGGTTAATCACACTCACATCTGGTGGTATAATATGTCCCTTTAATATTGTTAGATGTTTTGTCAAATGATTGGATTCTTGAGTAAGTAGAGGCTTGGATGATTGGCGACCCCTCTGCTTGCATCACCCTGCTGGGGACGCTCTAACATAATGACCGCCTCGCAGTACATTTTAACTTACAAAATGTATCCCCCGACGCATAGCGACGGGGGATAAAACCCCTGACGCAATGCACTCATTGTACATTGAATTAGAATCAAGGACCAAAACTATTTTGTATTAAAGTGAGGATTTAGCGCTAGGTTGTCATGACCACTGAGGTTCATATTGATCTTCATTTAGATGTTGATTGAAGGATGCTGTTCCCCTGTCCTCCATGCAGCTTTAAGACCACAGAAGGAGAACAATGCGTCTACTGGAGGCTGTCCTGGGTGACGGACAAGGTCAAGGAGCTGCGGTGAGTTGTCTCCTCTGATCAGTTTCCACAACACACACACACACACACACGCAGACGCACACGCACACACACACGCACACCCACACAAACTAAAAATAATTCAGCACTTTTGTGGACATGAAAGTGGTTCATTGGTTAATTCTTTGGTGTTTAAACGTTGTTATGATTGTGTTTCTACAGGGCAGCAAACAAAAACTCCACAAATGCTTCGCAAACCACTCTGTGATCTCACTTCTTATCATGACCGTCAAGCCACTGATTTTACTGTAACATATTTGAAGTTAAAATGTATTTATTAAAATATTATCTTATATGATGGTTCAGAATATTGTATATCGCAATCATATTGAGATACAAATAATGTATTCATCAACTTTTTAATAAAAGCATAAAAATCAATTAGAGCTAAGCCTAACTAGTGAATAACGGCTTGGTAGTGCACTCCGGTGGAAAAATCATCATTAACTGTGCACAAGGCATGTACAGTAATGCTTTGAGCGTGCGTCATGCCATGTGCTGGTCTTCGTTCTACATTTGTCCTCTCTGGTATTGGCCTTCAAGATCACTGCTTAAAAAGAAGAACCTGACCAGGAAGGAGAAGAGACAGACTCCACTTCCCCTGCTAAACCACAACTTTCTGAGAGTCCTCTTCCTCCCACGTTGGGCCAGGTCCTGGCAGAGCAAGCCTTCAACTGGTCTAAAGATTCTTTAGCTGGAGGTCCTCTCATTGCCCAAGTTAACGTTACTTAATTCTTTGAAATACAATAAAATGTTCATTGTTTGAAATTCGTACCCTCTTACCACCTCTTCCATCCTTATTAACATCTTGAAGTAAACGAAAAACTTAGTAGCATTGATATGAAATAATACAATCACATTATCCATGCTTTTGATATCATCTGACATCTACAAACCACCAAAAAAAAGTATTTTAATGAAAGTCCAAAAGCTTTGTAACCTCTGTGTGATGGGCGATATTTGAAGTATTCAGACAATGGCATTAACTCCTAACTCTTCCATCTTACCGTGCTTGCAATAGGCCTATAAATTGAATATTGATTGTTTAATGAACGCGTAGCCTACTTGTTAAGTGCAGCGTAGCCTGTAGCTTTTCCTTAATTTACCTTGAAGCTGAAGTGGATTATTGTAGTGTAGGTCACGGAACTGTGCACATTTCTTTTCTACCGGAGCTTCCTCGTCTCGTTCAGCTGTTCTGACAGAATGTGTTGGTTCTGATGCTCTTCAGCAGAACCTCAGTAGTTATCTGAGAAGGTCTGCTGAAGAGTGTTCCCCATGAAGAGATGGTACAGAGCCAGAGCATCTCCGCTCAGTTCTGGAACTGCTCATTGTTGCAGAAGAGTGACAGTTCAGTTGTCAGCGGTAGCTAAGCCTGCATGGGAAATGCCTGTTGTACTGTGAGAATGTGTCTCTTTGCCGCAGTGCAGCGGCTTGTGAAGGAGAACCGCTGCATCTTTTTGTTTATAAAAGTCATTATTACCATATATCATTAAATGTTATTTTAAACAATATATATCAAAACCATTGGATCAATGTATGCGTTGATTTGATAGGGACAATGCAAATGAACATAGCAATAAAACTGTCAAGCCGCGTCCTGGTACGCGGTCCAACACCTCCATCTAATGGCCACTTGACGCCACTGTACCCCATTCTTCAGTCACAGTCTTCAATCAGCAATCTCCACTTACTACTTCAGCCGGTGATCTCCGTCCAGCCGGCGCCAGTTCGTCGTTTACAACTACCCCGTTCGTATCAGTCAAACCAGCATTCTCTAGTCCCAGTTCGGTGTTCCCGTTCTCTTGCTGACCCTCTCCCCTCTCCTCTTCCCTAGTTAACCGTCCGTCACTCTGCCTACCTGTTGCCGAACCCTCGCCTGCCTGACTACCGCTTGCTTCGCCCCAGCTTGTGATCTACCCCGTGTCCCAATAAACCCAGTTTACTTTTACCCAGTCTGCCTCCCTGTGTCCAGCGCTTGGGTCCTCTCGCCCCGCCTCTTATAAAAGCTAGACTATTCTATAATGTAGGGCCTACTTTTAGGCATGTGCCCACTTTTCTGCTCAATATCGCACTACTTCAAGAAAAAATATTGTTAAAGACCAACACACACATACGGTGATCTTTGACAAATTACATTAAGTCACATCTTCAAAAAATTTTTTTGGGAATCTGTCACTCTCGCTGCCCTTAGTCCCGCAACCCAAAAGTTAAACAGGGATAAAACGTCCCCCCCATCACCCCTGGCAATTCACACCCTATGAATAATTTAGGCTAGGAGGAGGCTTCACTCAATATGTATTTTCTCAAACTGAGTGCTGGCCTCAATAGTCAGATCGACCTCCCTCCTACGTTACTAGATATTAATTCAAGACATGTGTACTTATTAAAGAAATTTGATTCAATTGTTGTGGCCACCTCCAAAAATGTAATGACCCCCTAAATTGATTATGTATTTTCAATCAGGATTATATTAAGATCGATCCTATTTATTAGATATTGACAGCCATGTCAAAATAATCTTTCCAGGGGAGAGAAAGACATTTGTAGCAATATGTAGGCCTACTCTGACTATAGCTACTGTATAACCAAATTCATCATATCGGAAAATAGAATACATTCAATTATCTGTCTATATACCTTCTATCTATCTATCTATCTATCTATCTATCTATCTATCTATCTATCTATCTATCTATCTATCTATCTATCTATCTATCTATCTATCTATCTATCTATCTTTAAATCGATCTATCTTTATACCTTCTATCTATCCTTCTGTCTGTCTGTCCGTCTGTCTGTCCGTCCGTTTGTCTGTCATTCTATCTGTCTGTCTGTCTACCTGTAATGGTCTGACTTTGTCTTTATGTTTGGTGTCATTCTGCCCCTGTCCACCAGATGTCCTTTGACCATTTCCCTCACTTCACATATCAGCCGGAATTCATCTCATTCCCCCCACCTGTGTGACCTTCCTACCTGCACCTCATTGGCCGATCTGTCTCTGCCCACATATACAGTTCAGTCCCATTGTTCCCCATGTCCCTTTGTCCTTGTTTATCCCAAATTGTAAAGGTTTCGTCAGTCTCAGTCTGCATTTGCATACTACCCTCTTTGTTCCTGCTGCCCCGCCAGTACAGAACGAGACATCAGTCGAGTTATCTCGACTGTTAAAAGATAGGAAGTGTTCCCAGGAATTAATTGATGAATTAATAAATGTTCAATTGAATGACACAAGGTTTTTGATAGAGTGTTTGGCATAAACATGCAAATGGGTGCAAATCTAATATCGTACACTGTACATTGCAGTACTGTACATTACAGTGCAGTAAATACAGTTTGAGCAAAAAAAACAAAACCCTACTGTGAACACAGAATAACATGGCAATTGTGCGTGGGTGGGCTTATGGATCCTGCCATCTGTTGGGGTCTGGCCATAGGATCTCAACATCACAAGCAATATTTTCTTCCGCTAAGCATCGGGGAAAATATTGCCTTGTGTGCCGAATCCATCCATGGATTGACCCTATGTTGATGTCTCTGCAGGCCTGTTCCATTGCCTGCAGAAGAGGCATGCGAGCATGAGGTTGGCGGTCATGTACGCACCATCTCCAAGCCGAAAATAATTCTTCTATGGGGTTTAGAAATGGTGTGTAAGGGGGCAAATATAGGACTTTAAATTGATGATGGTTGGTGAACCAGTTGCGGACCAGAGCAGCCCGATGGAAACTAACATTATCCCAGACAACAACAAACCTGGGCTGCTCTGGTCTGTCCTGTACAGCTGCATCGTGAAGTGCATCCAGAAATGTTATTATATGTTCGGTATTGAAGGGACCTAGTTTTGCTTGATGGTGCAGTAGCCCTTGAAGGCTCATGGCAGCACACAATGAGATATTTCCCCCGCGCTGCCCCGGGACTTGCACAATTGCCCTTTGGCCAATCATGTTACGACCCCGCCGTCTTGTTTTGCTGAGGTTGAATCCAGCCTCATCAATGTAAATAAATTCATGAGGCTGTGCAGCTCCATCCATCTCCAACATGCTCTGTAACAAAACAAAATACATGTAATGCATATTTTGGATGGCAATACTCAAAACACTCAACAGTACTACACATGCAGAACCCCCACCCCATCAAACAGGTACCTGGTACTTCTTTGAATGTGTCTATGTGGTACTGATACAATGGCACAAATTCACCTGTAACTGGATGACACCAATCCTGTATTGTAAATGTAAATGACTGTAACACTTACCTGTACATATTCACTTCGAAGTCCTTTGACCCTGACAGTTCCTCTCAAATGGGACCATGTACAATTGCTTCATGGTAATTTGGTGCTTTACCAAGATGAGACTGATTGTGGAAATGCTTTCTCGCTCTATGCTATTGAATACTTCTCTATCTGCAAGTATTTGATGCTGTAGCTGGTTGAGACGGATTGCATTGTTTGCTCGGACCAGGTCCACAATGGCAAGTTCCTGCTGTTGGGTGAACAGGCGTTGGCGTCCGAACCCAGAAGGTCTTCTAGTCATTCTATAGAAAAAAGCAAACACAAAATTTTACTGTATTAGTTTGCTTCTTTTTTACAGTACTGTATATGCTGTACTTTACTGTACATACCATAGAAAGTACTGAAACATCTCAATGTAGGTAATCACAGTATGTCATAAAACTACCACTTCCGTTCAAAAAGGAGCATAAGCCACCCTGCAATACATTACATGTAATATGGTACAGTACTGCAAATACTCTAGATACAGTCTGAGTAGAGTAGAAAGTAGAGAGTTGAAGACATACCTGTTATCCAGTCGGAATGTCCTTATTATGGATGAAACTGTGAAACGGCTTAGATTAGGATGGACTCTCTGCCCAGCTTCCCTCATAGTCAGACCTTGGTTTATGACATGGTCTACCAAAGTTGCTTTTATGCCATCGGAAATAATGTTCCGTGCACGGCCTCTTCCACCACGTCCTCCTCTATGTCTCTGTCCTCTACCTCTGCCTCTTGCTCTTGCTGCATCCATGCTTGCAAAGTTCTCAAAATGGCTTAACTGAGGCCTTTTTGTAGCTGGCTGATAGGTGTTCAGTTTTGGAAGAAAGTGTTTTAAGGTGTGTATGTAAGTATTTTCAATTAACCAATATGTTTAGGATTTTGAATAGATGTGTTTTCCCAATGCTAAAATGGGACGTCATTTTTGAATTAAGTGTCTTATGTATGAAATAGTGTGTAGTGTGCAGGAGCAAGTGTGTTGCAGAAAGGAGCAAGTGTGTTGCACAATTGCAACTAAAGTGCAAAGCAGCGCTTTTGTTTAAGGAATGGTTACATGTGTTTAAGGTATAGAAACAAAAACTTCAAGTTGTGTTACTTCGGTCTAAGCATGTGTCTATAGTGTTCAAGCAATTGAAAAAAACTGTTAGGTTTTATTTTTGGATAAAAATAAATAGCCCCACATATAAAAGCAAGGTTGTTCGCCAAACAAAAAGGAATCAACCAACTCATAACTTCTTCTAATGTGATCAGTTCCTGTTTGACAAATAAACCCCCCTCATTATCATAAAACTCCCTCATTAGTAGGCTGTCTCGGAGTCTGGGTGCATGCTGCACGAATAAGTGTGTGTGTGTGTGCGTGTGCGTGTGAGTGGTGTGTGTGTGTGTGTGTGTGTGTGTGTGTGTGTGTGTGTGTGCGCGCGCGCGCGTGTGTGTGTGTGTGTGTGTGTGTGTGTGTGTGTGTGCGTGTGTGCGTGTGTGTGCGTGTGTGCGTGTGTGCGTGTGTGTGTGTGTGTGTGTGTGTGTGTGTGTGTGTGTGCGGTGTGTGTGAATATGCATGTTTGTGTGTGCGTGTGTCAGTGATGGAATCCGAGCTTTGCTCACATAAGTTCATTTTTCTAACTTGTCAATTTCTCTACAGATCAAATTATTAAAGGGAGACAGAATCCATTGGTCGATGTACCTTGCAGTTCTAATTGATCATGCTTTCTAAGATCAAATTGTGCAGCCATAGTAGTAGAAGTAACATAGTGCAGCGGGGAAAGGAAACTACTGTCAATTAAAATCACTGACCGGTTGATTCACACTGATTGCACCAACCAATGTTATAGATTTTCTCTGACTAGGTCAATTGTCTCAGTGATGATGATTGTGATCAGAATCACAATCAATATTTCTTGATTTCAGGGTCCTCAGACAGAGATCTTGTTTGAATGCAAAACAAAGACCTAGGGGCAGCTACACAACATCATTTCACAGTCAAAACTAAGAAATACAAAAACTAATTCAAAATGCCTCAGGAGAATTAACAGGCCAATTTCCGTTAACATTTCGACGAATCAATGTCCTTCCTCATTTTGAGAAAGTTATGTTTTTCAGATGGAAGGAATGGTTTCATTCCTTGTAACACACATTGTGTGTGCGTGCGTGTGTTTTAGTTCTAGGAATGGGATTGATCAAATCAGTACCACGAGCCCTCACAGCTCTGGTGAAACAGGTTTTGCTTCCTCCTTTTTGCATATAAAGCAGCGCTCTGACCAAGAAGACATCCACCAGCATCAACCACCATCCACCACCATCACCAAAGACCTCCTGAAGAAGCTCATCTCCAGGCAGCAAGCATGCATCCCATCATCTTCAGACTGGCCTGCCTGGCTCTTTTAGCCGGTGTCCTGGCCCTGATGGTTCAGGAATCAGGTAAGTCAACTTCTAGGGCAAAGACACCCGAGCACCTGGGTATTTGACACTTTGCAGACGATAGATGATCAAATTATCTTTGTTTGTGGTCGTATTGTCTGTCAGCATGGACAATGCATGTTTTTCCATTTCTATCAACAATTTAATTTGACTTCAAATGTTTGGTTGCAATGCTTCCATTGTGTGGGTCACTTAAGGCACCAATTGCACTCAAATCCTAGAAGGAGGGATCCCTCCTCTGCCTTCCTGCTCAAGGTTTCTTCCTTGTTAATGAAGGGGGTTATCCTTTCTCTTTGGGGGACAAGGGCTTGGAGGTGTCATAATATATGGCCTGTAAAGCCCTTTGGGCCTGGAACTGTGATTAGGGGCTATACATATAGCATTGACTTGACCTGTTGTGGTTTTGTGTTTTCCTGCAGAAGCGGTGGGCGAAAAGGTGTACGAATGCTGTAAGAAGGTCAGCACCCTGAAAATCAACATTACCATCTCAGGCTTTAGGTTTCAGAGGAAAGACCCTCCCTGTGTGAAGGCTGTCATGTGAGTACCGGCTCGGACCACCTCATTCATGTTCAAGCATTCTGTGCTCTGCCACGGCAATGGGAATTTCTACTGGTCAGAGGTGTGCCCTACTTTTTGGATTAAATAAATGGGGAATGAAGCGAATATCCTGGTTATAACAATATTCACCAGCTACCCAGGTATCATTTTGTGGATATGTGCAGTATTCATTCCTTTTGAGAAATCTTTAGTGTGGTTTACAAAGTACTCACAGGTGGAACTATGTCTAGAAAGCTTTTCTGTTGTCAGGTTCGACTCTCCAAGAGTAATTACAAATTGATCTTAAGTTAAATTATTGCGTTTCATGCATTAGTCCGACACATAAATAACAAACATACCCATTTGCTTTTTCGCAAGCAACACAATAATAGATAGATAAAAACATTGATAATCTAATTTAAAGGAGGCATATTATGCCACCAGGTGTGAGTGTGATTAGCCTTACAAGCCGTTTCGAAAATCTGCTCCATATGACATCACTAGTCGGCGTGTCCACCTAGATCTGTGCTGGATAGATCAGTCTCCCAGCCTACCCAGTGGACTGAAGTAAACGTTGCTCATCTATCCAGCACAGATCTAGGTGGACACGCCCAGTCCCTTTAATATTGTTACATGTTTTGTCAAATGATTGGATTCTTGAGCAGTAGTAAAGTAGAGGCTTGGATGATTGGCGACCCCTCTGCTTGCATCACCCTGCTGGGGACGCTCTAACATAATGACCGCCTCGCAGTACATTTTAACTTACAAAATGTATCCCCCGACGCATAGCGACGGGGGATAAAACCCCTGACGCAATGCACTCATTGTACATTGAATCAGAATCAAGGACCAAAACTATTTTTTATTAAAGTGAGGATTTAGCGCTAGGTTGTCATGACCACAGAGGTTCATATTGATCTTCATTTGGATGTTGATTGAAGGATGCTGTTCCCCTGTCCTCCATGCAGCTTTAAGACCACAGAAGGAGAACAATGCGTCTACTGGAGGCTGGCCTGGGTGATGGCCAAGGTCAAGGAGCTGCGGTGAGTTGTCTCCTCTGATCAGTTTCCACAACACACACACACACACACACAGACGCACACACACACACGCACACACACGCACACCCACACAAACTAAAAATAATTCAGCACTTTTGTGGACATGAAAGTGGTTCATTGGTTAATTCTTTGGTGTTTAAACGTTATTATGATTCTGTTTCTACAGGGCAGCAAACAAAAACTCCACAAATGCTTCGCCAACCACTCTGTGATCTCACTTCTTATCATGACCGTCAAGCCACTGATTTTACTGTAACATATTTAAAGTTAAAATGTATTTATTAAAATATTATCTTATATGATGGTTCAGAATATTGTGTATAGCAATCATATTGAGATACAAATAATGTACTCATCAACTTTTTAATAAAAGCATAAACATCAATTAGAGCTAAGCCTAACTAGTCAATAACGGCTTGGTAGTGCACTCTGGTGGAAAAATCATCATTAACTGTGCACAAGGCATGTACAGTAATGCTTTGAGCGTGTGTCATGCCATGTGCTGGTCTTCGTTCTACATTTGTCCTCTCTGGTATTGGCCTTCAAGATCACAGCTTAAAAAGAAGAACCTGACCAGGAAGGAGAAGAGACAGACTCCACTTCCCCTGCTAAACCACAACTTTCTGAGAGTCCTCTTCCTCCCATGTGGGGCCAGGTCCTGGCAGAGCAAGCCTTCAACTGGCCTAAAGATTCTTTAGTTGGAGGTCCTCTCATTGCCCAAGTTAACGTTACTTAATTCTTTGAAATACAATAAAATGTTCATTGTTTGAAATTCGTACCCTCTTACCACCGCTTCCATCCTTATTAACATCTTGAAGTAAACGAAAAACTTAGTAGCATTGATATGAAATAATACAATCACATTATCCATGCTTTTGATATCATCTGACATCTACAAACCACCAAAAAAAAGTATTTTAATGAAAGTCCAAAACCTTTGTAACCTCTGTGTGATGGGCGATATATTAAGTATTCAGACAATGGGCATTAACTCCTAACTCTTCCATCTTACCGTGCTTGCAATAGGCCTATACATTTAATATTGATTGTTTAATGAACGCGTACTTGTTAAGTGCATCGTAGCCTGTAGCTTTTCCTTAATTTACCTTGAAGCTGAAGTGGATTATTGTGGTGTATGTCACGGAACTGTGCACATTTCTTTTCTACCGGAGCTTCCTCGTCTCGTTCAGCTGTTCTGATGCTCTTCAGCAGAACCTCAGTAGGTATCTGAGAAGGTGTGCTGAAGAGTGTTCCCCATGAAGAGATGGTACAGAGCCAGAGCACCACCGCTCAGTTCTGGAACTGCTCATTGTTGCAGAAGAGTGACAGTTCAGTTGTCAGCGGTAGGTAAGCCTGCATGGGAAATGCCTGTTGTACTGTGAGAATGTGTCACTGCCGCAGTGCAGCGGCTTGTGAAGGAGAACCGCTGCATTTTTTTTCAGAAAAGTCATTATTACCATGCATCATTAAATATTATTTTAAATAATATATATCAAAATCATTGGATCAATGTATGCGTTGATTTGATAGGGACATTGCAAATGCGAACATAGCAATAAAACTGTCACGCCGCGTCCTGGTACGCGGTCCAACACTTCCATCTAATGGCCACTTGACGCCACTGTACCCCATTCTTCCGTCACACCTGTCTTCAATCAGCAATCTCCACTTAGGCCTACTACTTCAGCCGGTGATCTCCGTCCAGCCGGCGCCAGTTCGTCGTTTACAACTACCCCGTTCGTATCAGTCAAACCAGCATTCTCTAGTCCCAGTTCGGTGTTCCCGTTCTCTTGCTGACCCTCTCCCCTCTCCTCTTCCCCAGTTAACCGTCCGTCACTCTGCCTACCTGTTGCCGAACCCTCGCCTGCCTGACTACCGCTTGCTTCGCCCCAGCTTGTGATCTACCCCGTGTCCCAATAAACCCAGTTTACTTTTACCCCGCCTGCCTCCCTGTGTCCAGCGCTTGGGTCCTCTCGCCCCGCCTCTTATAAAAGCTAGACTATTCTATAATGTAGGGCCTACTTTTAGGCATGTGACCACTTTTCTGCTCAATATCGCACTGCTTCAAGAAAAAATATTGTTAAAGACCAACACACACATACGGTGATCTTTGACAAATTACATTAAGTCACATCCTCAAAAAAATTTTTTTGGAATCTGTCACTCTCGCTGCCCTTAGTCCCGCAACCCAAAAGTTAAACAGGGATAAAACGTCCCCCCCATCACCCCTGGCAATTCACACCCTATGAATAAGTTAGGCTAGGAGGAGGCTTCACTCAATATGTATTTTCCCAAACTGAGTGCTGGCCTCAATAGTCAGATCGACCTCCCTCCTACGTTACTAGATATTAATTCAAGACAGGCACGTGCACAGATAGACCCCAAGTGGTGCTCAAGCACCAGCCCTTGTGCCCTGGTTGAGGGCACAAGGGCTCTTGAGCCCAATTTTTTTTTTTCATTCATCAATATTTTTAGAATACAAATTAGTTTCTCTGTCATCAATTTCCCCAAATGTGTTTTGATATCTGAGGGGTTATTTATTTGAGTTCTTGTGAGAATTTCGCCCCGACATGCTCCGCGGCATAGACGTAGAATACGTATTCTATGCCTATGCTCTCGGGTGCTCACAAGCCCCCACCGCGCCTCTCCCTCCTCATCCCCCTCATCAGTGCTGAGCGCAAGGCCACACCGGTGCAGTCTACGTCTTCACTGACCTGCAGCATCAGACTAACAGGTAATGGCAGTGTTTGTGCAATCCCCCAACGTTGTTTTTTATAAATTAACAACCACATTAGTGCCGCTGAAAACATTACGTCTGAAAACATAACTGGTCCGACGTTTCCTAAAAAAATAAACAAACTAACTTGATTGCAAAGCATTGCCCAGCTGTTTACTGACGTTTGTCATGTTAAATGACATTATTTGTCTGAAAGTGCATATTTTGTGTTGTATAAATGCCGTTTAGACAATTTCGAAAGTATGAATTTATGTTTATAAATGTCACGAAAATTCACAGCTAGAAAATAGCAGTTAAACTATGCTAGCTCTCGGTGTCATGCTATCCTTGTCCCACAATTGTTTAACGTGATATTTATGTATCTCTTCGTTTTGCCTGTTTTACAACGATCAAACTTGTATGAGTAATTGCAGAGGGTGAAAAATAGTAAAATAAGGGAAATGTAAGCTAGCTGTCTAATCCTGCCAAGAGGAAACACAGGTTGAGAAGAGCATAATTAGTGTAATTGCAGCATAATGCCAAAAAAAGAGTAAAAAAGCAGAAGGACAGGGAACTGCAGCAAGCAGCTCAGTAATAATTTTGGCGATGGGTGCCCTTTTTTTTTTTTTGAGCACCTGCCCCCCAAAATGTCTGTGCACGTGCCTGATTCAAGACATGTGTACTTATTAAAGAAATTTGATTCAATTGTTGTGGCCACCTCCAAAAATGTAATGACCCCCTAAATTGATTAATATACAATGTATTTTCAATCAGGATTATATTAAGATCGATCCTATTTATTAGATATTGACAGCCATGTCAAAATAATCTTTCCAGGGGAGAGAAAGACATTTGTAGCAATATGTAGGCCTACTCTATAGCTACTGTATAACCAAATTCATCATATTGGAAAATAGAATACATTCAATTATCTGTCTATATACCTTCTATCTATCTATCTATCTATCTATCTATCTATCTATCTATCTATCTATCTATCTATCTATCTATCTATCTATCTATCTATCTATCTATCTTTAAATCGATCTATCTTTATACCTTCTATCTATCCTTCTGTCTGTCTGTCCGTCTGTCTGTCCGTCCGTTTGTCTGTCATTCTATCTGTCTGTCTGTCTACCTGTAATGGTCTGACTTTGTCTTTATGTTTGGTGCCATTCTGCCCCTGTCCACCAGATGTCCTTTGACCATTTCCCTCACTTCACATATCAGCCGGAATTCATCTCATTCCCCCCACCTGTGTGACCTTCCTACCTGCACCTCATTGGCCGATCTGTCTCTGCCCACATATACAGTTCAGTCCCATTGTTCCCCATGTCCCTTTGTCCTTGTTTATCCCAAATTGTAAAGGTTTCGTCAGTCTCAGTCTGCATTTGCATACTACCCTCTTTGTTCCTGCTGCCCCGCCAGTACAGAACGAGACATCAGTCGAGTTATCTCGACTGTTAAAAGATAGGAAGTGTTCCCAGGAATTAATTGATGAATTAATAAATGTTCAATTGAATGACACAAGGTTTTTGATAGAGTGTTTGGCATAAACATGCAAATGGGTGCAAATCTAATATCGTACACTGTACATTGCAGTACTGTACATTACAGTGCAGTAAATACAGTTTGAGCAAAAAAAACAAAACCCTACTGTGAACACAGAATAACATGGCAATTGTGCGTGGGTGGGCTTATGGATCCTGCCATCTGTTGGGGTCTGGCCATAGGATCTCAACATCACAAGCAATATTTTCTTCCGCTAAGCATCGGGGAAAATATTGCCTTGTGTGCCGAATCCATCCATGGATTGACCCTATGTTGATGTCTCTGCAGGCCTGTTCCATTGCCTGCAGAAGAGGCATGCGAGCATGAGGTTGGCGGTCATGTACGCACCATCTCCAAGCCGAAAATAATTCTTCTATGGGGTTTAGAAATGGTGTGTAAGGGGGCAAATATAGGACTTCAAATTGATGATGGTTGGTGAACCAGTTGCGGACCAGAGCAGCCCGATGGAAACTAACATTATCCCAGACAACAACAAACCTGGGCTGCTCTGGTCTGTCCTGTACAGCTGCATCGTGAAGTGCATCCAGAATTGTTATTATATGTTCGGTATTGAAGGGACCTCGTTTTGCTTGATGGTGCTGTAGCCCTTGAAGGCTCATGGCAGCACACAATGAGATATTTCCCCCGCGCTGCCCCGGGACTTGCACAATTGCCCTTTGGCCAATTATGTTACGACCCCGTGGTCTTGTTTTGCTGAGGTTGAATCCAGCCTCATCAATGTCAATAAATTCATGAGGCTGTGCAGCTCCATCCATCTCCAAGATGCGCTGTAACAAAACAAAATACATGCAATACATATTTTGGATGGCATTACTCAAAACACTCAACAGTACTACACATACAGAACCCCCACCCCATCAAACAGGTACCTGGTACTTCTTTGAATGTGTCTATGTGGTACTGATACAATGGCACAAATTCACCTGTAACTGGATGACACCAATACTGTATTGTAAATGTAAATGACTGTAACACTTACCTGTACATATTCACGTCGAAGTCCTTTGACCCTGACAGTTCCTCTCAAATGGGACCATGTACAATTGCTTCATGGTAATTTGGTGCTTTACCAAGATGAGACTGATTGTGGAAATGCTTTCTCGCTCTATGCTATTGAATACTTCTCTATCTGCAAGTATTTGATGCTGTAGCTGGTTGAGACGGATTGCATTGTTTGCTCGGACCAGGTCCACAATGGCAGGTTCCTGTTGTTGGGTGAACAGGCGTTGGCGTCCGACCCCAGAAGGTCTTCTAGTCATTCTATAGAAAAAAGCAAACACAAAATGTTACTGTATTGGTTTGCTTCTTTTTTACAGTACTGTATATGCTGTACTTTACTGTACATACCATAGATAGTGCTGAAACATCTCAATGTAGGTAATCACAGTATGTCATAAAACTACCACTTCCGTTCAAAAAGGAGCATAAGCCACCCTGCAATACATTACATGTAATATGGTACAGTACTGCAAATACTCTAGATACAGTCTGAGTAGAGTAGAAAGTAGAGAGTTGAAGACATACCTGTTATCCAGTCGGAATGTCCTTATTATGGATGAAACTGTGAAACGGCTTAGATTAGGATGGACTCTCTGCCCAGCTTCCCTCATAGTCAGACATTGGTTTATGACATGGTCCACCAAAGTTGCTTTGGTGTGCCATCGGAAATAATGTTCCGTGCACGGCCTCTTCCACCACGTCCTCCTCTATGTCTCTGTCCTCTACCTCTGCCTCTTGCTCTTGCTGCATCCATGCTTGCAAAGTTCTCAAAATGGCTTAACTGAGGCCTTTTTGTAGCTGGCTGATAGGTGTTCAGTTTTGGAAGAAAGTGTTTTAAGGTGTGTATGTAAGTATTTTCAATTAACCAATATGTTTAGGATTTTGAATAGATGTGTTTTCCCAATGCTACAATGAGACGTCATTTTTGAATTAAGTGTCTTATGTATGAAATAGTGTGTAGTGTGCAGGAGCAAGTGTGTTGCAGAAAGGAGCAAGTGTGTTGCACAATTGCAACTAAAGTGCAAAGCAGCGCTTTTGTTTAAGGAATGGTTACATGTGTTTAAGGTATAGAAACAAAAACTTCAAGTTGTGTTACTTCGGTCTAAGCATGTGTCTATAGTGTTCAAGCAATTGAATAAAACTGTTAGGTTTATTTTTGGATAAAAATAAATAGCCCCACTTATAAAAGCAAGGTTGTTCGCCAAACAAAAAGGAATCAACCAACTCATAACTTCCTCTAATGTGATCAGTTCCTGTTTGACATATAAACCCCCCTCATTATCATAAAACTCCCTCATTAGTAGGCTGCCTCGGAGTCTGTGTGCATGCTGCACGAATAAGTGTGTCTGTGTGTGCGTGTGTGTGTGTGTGTGTGTGTGTGTGTGTGTGTGTGTGTGTGTGTGTGTGTGTGTGTGTGTGTGTGTGTGTGTGTGTGTGTGTGTGTGTGTGTGTGTGTACGTGTGTGTGTGTGTGTGTGTGTGTGCTGTGTGTGTGAGCATGCATGTTTGTGTGTGCGTGTGTCAGTGATGGAATCCGAGCTTCGCTCACATAAGCTCATTTTTCTAACTTGTCAATTTCTCTACAGATCAAATTATTAAAGGGAGACAGAATCCATTGGTCGATGTACCTTGCAGTTCTAATTGATCATGCTTTCTAAGATCAAATTGTGCAGCCATAGTAGTAGAAGTAACATAGTGCAGCGGGGAAAGGAAACTACTGTCAATTAAAATCACTGACCGGTTGATTCACACTGATTGCACCAACCAATGTTATAGATTTTCTCTGACTAGGTCAATTGTCTCAGTGATGATGATTGTGATCAGAATCACAATCAATATTTCTTGATTTCAGGGTCCTCAGACAGAGATCTTGTTTGAATGCAAAACAAAGACCTAGGGGCAGCTACACAACATCATTTCACAGTCAAAACTAAGAAATACAAAAACTAATTCAAAATGCCTCAGGAGAATTAACAGGCCAATTTCCGTTAACATTTCGACGAATCAATGTCCTTCCTCATTTTGAGAAAGTTTTTCAGTGAGAAGGAATGGTTTCATTCCTTGTAACACACAATGTGTGTGTGTTTGCGTGCGTGTGTTTTAGTTCTAGGAATGGGATTGATCAAATCAGTACCCCGAGCCCTCACAGCTCTGGTGAAACAGGTTTTGCTTCCTCCTTTTTGCATATAAAGCAGAGCTCTGACCAAGAAGACATCCACCAGCATCAACCACCATCCACCACCATCACCAAAGACCTCCTGAAGAAGCTCATCTCCAGGCAGCAAGCATGCATCCCATCGTCTTCAGACTGGCCTGCCTGGCTCTTTTAGCCGGTGTCCTGGCCCTGATGGTTCAGGAATCTGGTAAGTCAACTTCTAGGGCAAAGACACCCGAGCACCTGGGTATTTGACACTTTGCAGACGATAGACATTCATAATTTATGCTTGCTTGTGGTCGTATTGTCTGTCACCATGGACAATGCATATTTTTCCATTTCTATCAACAATTTAATTTGACTTCAGATGTTTGGTTGCAATGCTTCCATTGTGTGTGTCACTTAAGGCACCAATTGCACTCAAATCCTAGAATGAGGGATCCCTCCTCTGCCTTTCTGCTCAAGGTTTCTTCCTTGTTAATGAAGGGGGTTATCCTTTCTCTTTGGGGGACAAGTGTTAGGAGGTGTCATAATATGGCCTGTAAAGCCCTTTGAGCCTGTGATTAGGGGCTATACATATAGCATTGACTTGACCTGTTGTGGTTTTGTGTTTTCCTGTAGAAGCGGTGGGCGATAAGGTGTCCGAATGCTGTAAGAAGGTCAGCACCCTGAAAATCAACATTACCATCTCAGGCTTTAGGTTGCAGAAGAAAGACCCTCCCTGTGTGAAAGCTGTCATGTGAGTACCGGCTCGGACCACCTCATTCATGTTCAAGCATTCTGTGCTCTGCCACGGCAATGGGAATTTCTACTGCTCAGAGGTGTGCCCAACTTTTTGGATTAAATAAATGGGGAATGAAGCGAATATCCTGGTTATAACAATATTCACCAGCTACCCAGGTATCTTTTTGTGGATATGTGCAGTATTCGTTCCTTTTGAGAAATCTTAAGTGTGGTCTTCAAAGTACTCACAGGTGGAACTATGTCTAGAAAGCTTTTCTGTTGCCAGGTTCTTCTCTCCAAGAGTAATTACAAATTGATCTTACGTTAAATTATTGCGTTTCATGCATTAGTCTGACACATAAATAAACAAACATACCAATTTGCTTTTTCGCAAGCAACACAATGATAGATAGATAAAAACATTGATAATCAAATTTAAAGGATGAATATTATATAGGGGTGTGCATTGGTACTGCCCTCACGCTTCGATTAGATTACGATTCACCAGTTAACAATTTGATTCAATTCGATTCTACGATGCATTGCGATGCATCAAAATTCTACTGCACACAATAAGGCAAATTTCTTCACCTTCCACTCCCAAACCTACTGCAATTAAATGCCAGGCTTTGTCCTTTCTGACCTTTCTGAAATATATCATCCTTTTCTGACAAAGGATGACATATTTCATAAATTATTTTATGTTGCTCCACTTCGACAATCTGTCTCTCGTCGTCCATGTTGCCGACCCTCTGAGACCCTTTGATTGATTGACTGCTGACCTGGTGCCACCGGTCATGACGTTATGTTGATGTGAAGTTGTGATAGGTTACATGAGCTGAGTATTGTGTTTTATTTAGAAAATGACCTTTTCACTTCCTGCCCGGCTCGATCTGCTTTGTTTAAATTGACGCGGTTCAGCAACGAACGGCTTAGCATGTACTTCACAACTCTATTGTCCACTCGAGGCCCGAAAATAAACAGCGACATAATCGATTATGGCACGTTGCCGCATCGATGCTGAATCGTGCATGCCCCGCATTGCGATGCATCGCCGAATCGATTATTGTTGACACCCCTAATATTATACCACCAGGTGTGAGTTTGATTAGCCTTACAAGCCGTTTTGAAAATCTGCCCCATATGACATCACTAGTGGTGTCCACCTAGATCTGTGCTGGCAACGTTAACTTGAGTCTACTGGGTAGGCTGGGAGACTGATCTATCCAGCACAGATCTAGGTGGACACGCCTAGATTTCCGAAACGGCTTGTAAGGTTAATCACTCACATCTGGTGGTATAATATGTCCCTTTAATATTGTTACATGTTTTGTCAAATGATTGGATTCTTGAGCAAGAAGAGGCTTGGATGATTGGCGACCCCTCTGCTCGCATCACCCTGCTGGGGACGCTCTAACATAATGACCGCCTCGCAGTACATTTTCACTTGCAAATTGGGGTTTTATCCCCCGACGCATAGCGACGGGGGATAAAACCCCGGACGCAATGCACTCATTGTACATTGAATCAGAATCAAAGACCAAAACTATTTTGTATTAAAGTGAGGATTTAGCGCTAGGTTGTCATGACCACTGAGGTTCATATTGATATTAATTTGGATGTTGATTGAAGGATGCTGTTCCCCTGTCCTCCATGCAGCTTTAAGACCACAGAAGGAGAACACTGCGTCTACTGGAGGCTGGCCTGGGTGATGGCCAAGGTCAAGGAGCTGCGGTGAGTTTTCTCCTCTGATCAGTTTCCACAACACACACACACACACACGCAGACGCACACGCACGCACACACGCACACCCACACAAACTAAAAATAATTCAGCACTTTTGTGGACATGAAAGCGGTTCATTGGTTAATTCTTTGGTGTTTAAATGTTGTTATGATTCTGTTTCTACAGGGCAGCAAACAAAAACTCCACAAATGCTTCGCCAACCACTCTGTGATCTTACTTCTTATCATGACCGTCAAGCCACTGATTTTACTGTAACATATTTAAAGTTAAAATGTATTTATTAAAATATTATCTTATATGATGGTTCAGAATATTGTATATAGCAATCATATTGAGATACAAATAATGTATTCATCAACTTTTTAATAAAAGCATAAAAATCAATTAGAGCTAAGCCTAACTAGTCAATAACGGCTTGGTAGTGCACTCCGGTGGAAAAATCATCATTAACTGTGCACAAGGCATGTACAGTAATGCTTTGAGCGTGCGTCATGCCATGTGCTGGTCTTCGCTCTACATTTGTCCTCTCCGGTATTGGCCTTCAAGATCACAGCTTAAAAAGAAGAACCTGACCAGGAAGGAGAAGAGACAGACTCCACTTCCCCTGCTAAACCACAACTTTCTGAGAGTCCTCTTCCTCCCATGTGGGGCCAGGTCCTGGCAGAGCAAGCCTTCAACTGGCCTAAAGATTCTTTAGTTGGAGGTCCTCTCATTGATCAAGTTAACGTTACTTAATTCTTTGAAATACAATAAAATGTTCATTGTTTGAAATTCGTACCCTCTTACCACCGCTTCCATCCTTATCAACATCTTGAAGTAAACGAAAAACTTAGTAGCATTGATATGAATACAAATAATACAATCACATTATCCATGCTTTTGATATCATCTGACATCTACAAACCACCAAAAAAAAGTATTTTAATGAAAGTCCAAAAGCTTTGTAACCTCTATGGGCGATATGTTAAGTATTCAGACAATGGCATTAACTCCTAACTCTTCCATCTTACCGTGCTTGCAATAGGCCTATAAATTGAATATTGATTGTTTAATGAACGCGTACTTGTTAAGTGCAGCGTAGCCTGTAGCTTTTCCTTAATTTACCTTGAAGCTGAAGTGGATTATTGTAGTGTAGGTCACGGAACTGTGCACATTTCTTTTCTACCGGAGCTTCCTCGTCTCGTTCAGCTGTTCTGATGCTCTTCAGCAGAACCTCAGTAGGTATCTGAGAAGGTGTAAACTTGGATTACCTGATGTTTTTGCCTTTTGGATAAATAAACCCTGCACAAGTTATCCTGCCTCTTCGTGAGTTCTATGGATTTCTTGCAATAAGATTGGATATGACACACGCGTCAAAGCATCGAATAACAACAACCTACAAGCTATATGGCCTTTAAGGTTAGTCGGCCATAACAGGTGCTTTCTAGGATTGTGGCCTTAAATTATTTTTGTACGTTATGCAAATTTCACTATGTTACCAGTGGCCCTGATGATGTTACTCTGTACGCCAAAACATAACTTTTATACTACTTATAATACAAAGGGCACTACTGACTCTTTGTACGAAAAACAAACAGATTTCCCTAAAACATTGTAGTTAGTTTTTTCTTATATGAAGGTTATATTTATACAATTATATAACACATTGGATGTTGCATATCATGTTTAAATTCAAGATTAAAATACATCATTTATGGTAAAAAATATATGAACCTTTCTGCCTTCTCATTATTATCCATTATTCTAATGTCCGTGTCAATGTCCGTCTAGTAAGTTCACGGGCATTACGTAGATCATTCAAATAAAATTGCATCTTTCTTCTCACATCATGCTTCATTTGATAATTGTATATGTCCCCACACTGCACGGTATGCAGCCTGAAGTCCCTTTAGGCCTAAACCTTTTATAAAATCGTAGTAATGCGCAATGACAGCTAAGTCTTTTAATCATCTGCCGTTGATAACAGCTTGTGAGTGCCATCTACTGGAAACACCACGCTACTGCAATTATTGCAATATACTATATGTATCTCAATCATTACATTGCTATTTGTTCTTCCGCATTTGAGAGGCTCATAATATTAACACACATGAAAAAAAGTGTTTATATTCAAACTCATACTTCTAAATTATGCCAACAGACCTATGAGTAGACTCATAAAAATGCACACATATAACAACATTATAAATAATGTATTTTTATGTTGGCATAAAGCTTGTGAATTATCTAAACGAACAGTAAAGAGCTATGCAAGACCATATTGCCTAATAAAAGTGTTATTTAACAATTGCATTGCTTGCATTGCTGCAAATGTTCATACTTGCATGTGATAAGGGCTATATTTCAAATATGTTTTTTAGGGGTCTGAGCAGCGGAGCTGCTTGGTCCCTATTGTTTCTGTAACGTTTTTTTCCCCCTCAAATTCTGTGGAGTCATACTGCAGCCTATACCGTAAGTCGACAATTTACGGTAGCGCCACCGAATAGCGCCACCAGAAAGGTGGCGCTATTGTAAAGAATGATGAATTAGGCTTATTTCTCACCAGATTGACCTGGACTCAAAATTCTTTCAGAATATTAATCTCTAGAATCAGATGCATTTATAAAACCATGAAACTAAACATGATAAAAAGATTCACAGGCTACAAAAATAATCAAAAATTCACGAAAGTCGCCACATTAAAACTTTAGACCAAGCCTCACAAAAATAATACGTTTTTTTCAATTGCTTGAAAACTATAGACACATGCTTAGACCAAAGTAACACAAATTTAAGTTTTTGTTTCTACACCTTAACCTTCCTGTCGTGTTCGGGTCAAATCTGACCGATTTCCATTTCCATCAATCATAAATATTGTGTTTGACATATATTTGTCTCGAGGGCTTATGATATCCTCCACACTAGGCATTTGAACATATACAATTGCTGATCACTACTTTCATTGAATTCTAAGTTGTTTAGTCAACTTTGTAAAACCTGTGGTGTTCCCGGTCAAAAATGACCGCCATGGGAAATGAATGGGTGATCCTAGATTGTTTTCATCCATCAGATAGTACACAACCACAAATCCACCACCACCACCACACGCACACACACACACACACACACACACACACACCTACACGCACACACACACACACACACCCACACACACACACACACACAAACACACACACTTTCACGCACACACACACCTACATGCACACGCACACACATACACGTTCAGGCACGCACGCACACACACACACACACACACACACTCCACCCCACGTGAACCCCTTTCAGACTGAACAATTAAGTGTCCTCTCTTTCCCGTGCTTATGTACCTATCCCCCCATGTGAACCACACTTTCAATACAAAATGTATGATATCTTCTCACAGATCCCCTATATATAGATAGCTTGCTTGTGCATTGCTCTTATTTTACTATGAACACAATGAGTCAGCGCCCGATCAGACGATTTTCTGTCAGAGAGGCTCTTGACCTTTTTTTTCAAACTGATGAAGAGGGGATTGAAGTTGAACCAGAAATAGAGGAGGAAGTCTCAGAAATAGAAGACAACGATCCTGATTTTGATCCAGACCATCATGAGACCGAACAGTCAACAGATGGCGAGGAAGAGGCCCCTGAGGAAGAGGCACCTGGGGAGGGGAACCTGGGGAAGAGGCCCCTGGGGAAGACACACCTGAGGTGGAATTCCAGTCCAGGGATGGCAACTTGCTCTGGTATTCATCCCCCAGGACAGAGGAGGCAGAGCAAGAGGGGAAAGTATCATTAGGATGACGCCAGGGCCAACACGGTATGCAACATCTCGTGTGGATGACATCAAGTCCAGCTTCCAACTCTTTTTACCAGAGTCCATTGTGGAAATTATACTGGCGATGACAAACCTGGAAGGTTTGCGGACACACGGAAGACATTGGACCAGGTAGACCCCCAAGCCTACATGGGTCTGTTGATTCTAGCAGGAGTACATCGGTCCAACAATGAGGCTACAAAAAGTCTGTGGGATGGAGAGTCAGGGAGGCCTATATTCCGGTCAACTATGTCCCTGCAGCAGTTTCATATCCTCTCAAGAGTTATCAGATTTGATGACAGAGCTACACGACACTGATGTACAACCCAGGCCCTGAGGTGACAGGTGGGTGGAGGGCCTACCACTGATGTACAACCCAGGCCCTGAGGTGACAGGTGGGTGGAGGGCCTACCACTGATGTACAACCCAGGCCCTGAGGTGACAGGTGGGTGGAGGGCCTACCACTGATGTACAACCCAGGCCCTGAGGTGACCGTGGACGAGCGCCTGGTCCCTTTCCGAGGTCGCTGTCCATTCAAACAGTACATCCCAAGCAAACCAGGCAAGTATGGGATCAAGATCTGGGCAGCATGTGATGCCAGGAGCCGCTACGCCTGGAATATGCAGGTTTACACGGAGAAACCTGTTACTGGAAGGCCAGAAAAAAAACAAGGCATGCGTGTTGTGTTGGACATGACAGCCGGTCTTAAGGGGCATAACATCACATGTGATAACTATTTCACATCACATGGGCTTGGTCAAGAGCTGCTGAAAACAAAGCTCACCATGGCGGGGACAGTGAGGAAGAACAAGCCTCAACTTCCCCCTGCACTTGTTTCGACCAGAGGGAGAAATGCACTCTCATCCAAATTTGCTTTCACTGACACATAGTCTTGTGTCATATTTGCCCAAGAAAAATAAGAATGTCATCCTGATGAGCATACGCCGCTGTCAGCAAAGCAGAGCACAGGAAACCCCAGATCATCCTGGACTACAACAGAAACAAAGGAGGCGTTGACTGCCTTGATAAGGTAATGTATATTTTCATCTGTCATGCATTTCATTTACTTAATAATAATATTCATGTAAAACATTTTGTGTAAGACAGATTCAATATTGTTTCAAATCTAGTCATTGTTTCTTTCATTGCAGCTTACTGGTACATACACCTGCAAGTGAATGACAGCTCGTTGGCCTGTGGCAGTGTTCCACAAAATCCTTGATGTGTCTGCATGTAATGCATATGTGGTGTGGACAGCGATTGACCCAGCCTGGAATCAGGGGAAATGTTTGAAGAGGAGACTCTTCCTGGCAGAGCTTGGGAAAGCTTTAGTGACTCCTCTAATTCAACGGCGCCAGCACCTTCCCCGCACACCAGCCTCTGGCATTCTGGTGAGGAGTCTGCAAGCCCCAGCCACTGCCCTGGCCGCTCTCCCCCCAAACCAGGGGCAGAAATGGAAGAGATGCGAGCTCTGTGCCCCTAGAGACAATGAGACAAGTCTTACATGTTTCAAATGTGATGCATACGTTTGCAAGGCACACTGCGACCTGATTGCAAAATGCCACTCCTGTGTTTGAACACACACACACACACACACACACACACACACACACACACACACACACACACACACACACACACACACACACACACACACACACACACACACACACACACACACACACACACACACACACACGATGTGTTCATGTTGATGTTCTGTGAATTTGGTCTGTTTTGATTTTTCTGTCTTTTTTTTAACAATAATTCCTATTGTAACTCCTATTCACTGCAGTTATTCATGTAAACCAGTAGTCTGGAGACATTGTTTACACATCACATGGGCTTGGTCAAGAGCTGCTGAAAACAAAGCTCACCATGGCGGGGACAGTGAGGAAGAACAAGCCTCAACTTCCCCCTGCACTTGTTTCGACCAGAGGGAGAAATGCACTCTCATCCAAATTTGCTTTCACTGACACATAGTCTTGTGTCATATTTGCCCAAGAAAAATAAGAATGTCATCCTGATGAGCATACGCCGCTGTCAGCAAAGCAGAGCACAGGAAACCCCAGATCATCCTGGACTACAACAGAAACAAAGGAGGCGTTGACTGCCTTGATAAGGTAATGTATATTTTCATCTGTCATGCATTTCATTTACTTAATAATAATATTCATGTAAAACATTTTGTGTAAGACAGATTCAATATTGTTTCAAATCTAGTCATTGTTTCTTTCATTGCAGCTTACTGGTACATACACCTGCAAGTGAATGACAGCTCGTTGGCCTGTGGCAGTGTTCCACAAAATCCTTGATGTGTCTGCATGTAATGCATATGTGGTGTGGACAGCGATTGACCCAGCCTGGAATCAGGGGAAATGTTTGAAGAGGAGACTCTTCCTGGCAGAGCTTGGGAAAGCTTTAGTGACTCCTCTAATTCAACGGCGCCAGCACCTTCCCCGCACACCAGCCTCTGGCATTCTGGTGAGGAGTCTGCAAGCCCCAGCCACTGCCCTGGCCGCTCTCCCCCCAAACCAGGGGCAGAAATGGAAGAGATGCGAGCTCTGTGCCCCTAGAGACAATGAGACAAGTCTTACATGTTTCAAATGTGATGCATACGTTTGCAAGGCACACTGCGACCTGATTGCAAAATGCCACTCCTGTGTTTGAACACACACACACACACACACACACACACACACACACACACACACACACACACACACACACACACACACACACACACACACACACACACACACACACACACACACACACACACACGATGTGTTCATGTTGATGTTCTGTGAATTTGGTCTGTTTTGATTTTTCTGTCTTTTTTTTAACAATAATTCCTATTGTAACTCCTATTCACTGCAGTTATTCATGTAAACCAGTAGTCTGGAGACATTGTTTACAGATTAAAAGGGAGTTCAATAAAATTTGGTAATGATCATTGGTTTTTTTGTTATTGTAAGGGCAGTTAAAACAGGCCGGTCAAATTTGACCGGGAGCACCAAAGTAAGGGTAGAGAAACGAACACGACACAAAGGTTAAACACATGTAACCATTGCTTAAACAAAAGCGCTGCTTTGCACTTTAGTTGCAATTGTGCAACACACTTGCTCCTTTCTGCAACACACTTGCTCCTGCACACTACACTATTTCATACATAAGACACTTACTGTAATTCAAAAATGACGTCTCATTGTACCATTGGGAAAACACATCTATTCAAAATCCTAAACACATTGGTTAACTGAGAATACTTACTTACACACCTTAAAACACTTTCTTCCAAAACTGAACACCAATCAGCCAGCTACAAAAAGGCCTCAGTTAAGCCATTTTGAGAACTTTGCAAGCATGGATGAAGCAAGAGCAAGAGGCAGAGGTAGAGGAGGAAGAGGAGGACAGAGACATAGAGGAGGACGTGGTGGAAGAGGAACATTATTTCCGATGACATAAAAGCCACTTTGGTGGACCATGTCATAAACCATGGCCTGACTAGGGAAGCTGGGCAGAGAGTCCACCCTAATCTAAGCCGTTTCACAGTTTCATCCATAATAAGGACAATCCGACTTGAAAACAGGTATGTCTTCAACTCTCTACTTTCTACTCTACTCGGACTGTATCTAGAGTATTTGCTGTACTGTACCATATCACATGTACTGTATTGCAGGGTGGCTAATGCTCCTTTTTGAACGAAAGTGGTAGTTTTGTGACATACTGTGATTACCTACATTGAGGTGTTTCACTACTTTCTATGGTATATACAGTAAAGTACAGTGTATACAGCACTGTAAAAAGAAGCAAACCAATACAGTAACATATTGTGGTTGCTTTTTTCTATAGAATGACTAGAAGACCTTCTGGGGGCGGACGCCAACGCCTGTTCACCCAACAGCAGGAACTTGCCATTGTGGACCTGGTCCGAGCAAACGTCTCAACCAGCTCAATAACATAGAGCGAGTAACCATTTCCACTATCAGACGCATCTTGGTAAAGCACCAAATTACCATGAAGCAATTGTACAGGGTCCCATTTGAGAGGAACAGTGTCAGGGTCAAAGGACTTCAACGTGAATATGTACAGGTAAGTGTTACAGTCCTTTACATTTACAATACAGTATTGGTGTCATCCAGTTACAGCTGAATATGTGCCATTGTAAAGGTACCACATAGATACATTCAGAGAGGTACCAGGTACCTGTTCGATGGGTTGGGGGTTCTGTATGTGCCAGTCCCGTGGCAGCGCTTGGAGATGGCGGGTATATGACCGCCAACCACATGCTCGCATGCCTCTTCTGCAGGCAATGGAACAGGACTGAGGATACAACGACTTAGGGTCAATCCATGAATGGATTAGGCACATAAGGCAATATTTTCCCCGATGCTTCGCGGGAGAAAACATTGCTTTTGATGTTGATGAGATCCTATGGCCAGACCCCAACAGACGGCAGGATCCATAAGCCCACCCACGCACAATTGCCATGTTTTTCTGTGTTTACACTACAGTAGGGTTTATTTTTGTTTTATTTTTGCTCAAACTGTATATTTACTGCACTGTAATGTACAGTACTGCAATGTACTGTACATTACATTACAGCACATTATGGTGAAAACGTGCTCCCTGTGGAACTGAATAAAAACAGTGAATATGGAAGACAGCAGTGTTTTATATAAAGTAGACTAGTGTGTTGCTGCTGATCTGAAAGTGTATTCATATGATGCAAGTGTGTATCATTTTGTCATCAGAGTGCCATTTTTACAAAGAATTGTTAGGTTTCGATAGCCGAGTTTCAATTTGACAGATGTGAATGGTTTATTTCCCAGTGTTGTGTCTTATTTGCTTGTGTGTTGAGTTTTGACACAATGTGTTCAAGCAATTGAAAAAAACTGTAAGTGTCTTATGTATGAAATAGTGTGTAGTGTGCAGGAGCAAGTGTGTTGCAGAAAGGAGCAAGTGTGTTGCACAATTGCAACTAAAGTGCAAAGCAGCGCTTTTGTTTAAGGAATGGTTACATGTGTTTAAGGTATAGTAACAAAAACTTCAAGTTGTGTTACTTTGGTCTAAGCATGTGTCTACAGTGTTCAAGCAATTGAAAAAAACTGCAAAGGGAGACAGAATCCATTGGTCGATGTACCTTGCAGTTCTAATTGATCATGCTTTCTAAGATCAAATTGTGCAGCCATCGTAGTAAAAGTAACATAGTGCAGCTGGGAAAGGAAACTACTGTCAATTCAAATCACTGACCGGTTGATTCACACTGATTGCACGAACATGTTATAGATTTTCTCTGTGTCAATTGTCTCAGTGATGATGATTTCAGGGTCCTCAGACAGAGATCTTGTTTGAATGCAAAACAAAGACTATAGGAGCAGCTACACAACCTCATTCCAGAGTCAAAACTAATAAATACAAAAACTAATTCAAAATGCCTCAGGAGAACCAACAGGCCATTTTCCGTAAACATTTTGACGAATCTATATCCTTCCTCATTTTGAGAAAGTTTTGTTTTTCAGTTAGAAGGAATGAAACCATTCCTTCTAACACACATTGTGTGTGTGTGTGTGTGTGCGTGCGTGTGTTTTAGTTCTAGGAATGGGATTGATCAAGTCAGTACCCCGAGCCCTCACAGCTCTGGTGAAACAGGTTTTGCTTCCTCCTTTTTGCATATAAAGCAGAGCTCTGACCAAGAAGACATCCACCAGCATCAACCACCATCCACCACCATCACCAAAGACCTCCTGAAGAAGCTCATCTCCAGGCAGCAAGCATGCATCCCATTGTCTTCAGACTGGCCTGCCTGGCTCTTTTAGCCGGTGTCCTGGCCCTGATGGTTCAGGAATCTGGTAAGTCAACTTCTAGGGCAAAGACACCCGAGCACCTGGGTATTTGACACTTTGCAGACGATAGTGATTCATAATTTATGCTTGCTTGTGTTTGCGTTGTCTGTCACCATGGACAATGCATATTTTTCCATTTCTATCAACAATTTAATTTAACTTCAAATGTTAGGTTGAACATCCTAGAAGGAGGGATCGCTCCTCTGCCTTTCTGCTCAAGGTTTCTTCCTTGTTAATGAAGGGGGTTATCCTTTCTCTTTGGGGGACAAGTGTTAGGAGGTGTCATAATATATGGCCTGTAAAGCCCTTTGAGCCTGTGATTAGGGGCTATACATATAGCATTGACTTGACCTGTTGTGGTTTTGTGTTTTCCTGTAGAAGCGGTTGTTGATAAGGTGTCCTGCTGTAAGAAGGTCAGCACCCTGAAAATCAACATTCCCATCTCAGGCTTTAGGTTTCAGAGGAAAGACCCTCCCTGTGTGAAAGCTGTCATGTGAGTACCGGCTCGGACCACCTCATTCATTTTCTAGCATTCTGTGCTCTGCCACGGCAATGGGAATTTCTACTGGTCAGAGGTTTGCCCTACTTTTTGATAAAATAAATGGGGAATGAAGCGAATATCCTGGTTATAACAATATTCACCAGCTACCCAGGTATCTTTTTGTGGATATGGGCAGTATTCATTCCTTTTGAGAAATCTTTAGTGTGGTCTACAAAGTACTCACAGGTGGAACTATGTCTAGAAAGCTTTTCTGTTGCCAGGTTATTCTCTCCAAGAGTAATTACAAATTGATCTTACGTTAAATGATTGCGTTTCATGCATTAGTCTGACACATAAATAAACAAACATACCAATTTGCTTTTTCGCAAGCAACACAATAATAGATAGATAATAACATTGATAATCTAATTTAAAGGAGGCATAATATATAGGGGTGTGCATTGGCACTGTCCTCACGATTCGATTCGATTACGATTCACCAGGTAACAATTCGATTCAATTCGATTCTACCATGCATTGCGATGCATCAAAATTCTGCTGCACACAATAAGGCACATTTTTTCCCCTTCCACTCCCAAACCTACTGCAGTTTAATGCCAGGCTTTGTCCTTTCTGACCTTTCTAAAATATATCATCCTTTTCTGACAAAGGATGATATATTTCATAAATTATTTTACGTTGCTCCACTTCGACAATCAGTCCCTCGTCGTCCATGTTGCCGACCCTCTGAGACCCTTTGATGATTGACTGCTGACCTGGTACCGGTCATGACGTTATGTTGATGTGAAGTTGTGATAGGCTACATGAGCTGAGTATTATGTTTCATTTGGAAAATTGACCGGATGCTCTATGGCTCACTAGTGATCACACATCTGGTGGTATAATATGTCCCTTTAATATTGTTAGATGTTTTGTCAAATGATTGGATTCTTGAGTAAGTAGAGGCTTGGATGATTGGCGACCCCTCTGCTTGCATCACCCTGCTGGGGACGCTCTAACATAATGACCGCCTCGCAGTACATTTTCACTTGCAAAATGTATCCCCCGACGCAATGCACTCATTGTACATTGAATCAGAATCAAGGACCAAAACTATTTTGTTTTAAAGTGAGGATTTAGCGCTAGGTTGTCATGACCACAGAGGTTCATATTGATCTTCATTTGGATGTTGATTGAAGGATGCTGTTCCCCTATCCTCCATGCAGCTTTAAGACCACAGAAGGAGAACACTGCGTCTACTGGAGGCTGGCCTGGGTGATGGCCAAGGTCAAGGAGCTGCGGTGAGTTGTCTCCTCTGATCAGTTTCCACAACACACACACACAAGCAGACGCACACGCACACACGCACACACACACGCACACCCACACAAACTAAAAATAATTCAGTACTTTTGTGGACATGAAAGCGGTTCATTGGTTAATTCTTTGGTGTTTAAACGTTGTTATGATTGTGTTTCTACAGGGCAGCAAACAAAAACTCCACAAATCCTTCGCCAACCACTCTGTGATCTCACTTCTTATCATGACCGTCAAGCCACTGATTTTACATTAACATATTAAAAGTAAAAAATGTATTTGAGCTTGCGTCATGCCATGTGCTGGTCTTCGCTCTACATTTGTCCTCTCCGGTATTGGCCTTCAAGATCACTGCTTGAAAAGAAGAACCTGACCAGGAAGGAGAAGAGACAGACTCCACTTCCACTTCTTTAGTTGGAGGTCCTTTCATTGCCCAAGTTATCGTTACTTACATCTTTGAAATACAATAAAATGTTCATTGTTTGAAATTCGTACCCTCTTACCACCGCTTCCATCCTTATCAACATCTTGAAGTAAACGAAAAACTTAGTAGCATTGATATGAAATAATACAATCACATTATCCATGCTTTTGATATCATCTGATATCTACAAATCACCAAAAATTAATGAAAGTCCAAAAGCTTTGTAACCTCTGTGTGATGGGCGATATGTTAAGTATTCAGACAATGGCATTAACTCCTAACTCTTCCATCTTATCGTACTTGCAATAGGCCCAAAAATGTAATATTGATTGTTGTTAGCCTGTAATTGTTACGTACAGCGTGTTATGCAGCTTTGACCTAATTTACCTTGAAGCTGAAGTTGATTATTGTAGTGCAGGTCACGGAACTGTGCACATTTCTTTTCTACCGGAGCTTCCTCGTCTCGTTCAGCTGTTCTGATGCTCTTCAGCAGAACCTCAGTATCTGAGAAGGTGTGCTGAAGAGTGTTCTCCATGAAGAGATGGTACAGAGCCAGAGCACATCCACTCAGTTCTGGAACTGCTCATCGTTGCAGAAGAGTGACAGTTCAGTTGTCAGCAGTGGGCGAGCCTCCATCGGTTCTGTTGTACTGTAGGAGTGTGTCTCTATGCCGCAGTGTAGCACTGATCAGGGGCTTGTGAAGGAGAGCCGCTGTTTTGCCTGGCCCAAGACAGTGTTAATGCACCAATTTAATACAATTCAAGTCATTATTACAATATATCATTAAATATTATATTGAATA